>NC_041399.2:167398235-167448235 GCF_900747795.2 Erpetoichthys calabaricus | reverse complement strand
CGGGCAGGATCTCGCTACCAACCCTGAGAGGGCACTCCACCCTTTTCCGGCTGAGGACCATGGTCTCGGATTTGGAGGTGCTGATTCTCATCCCAGCCGCTTCACACTCGGCTGCGAACCGATCCAGAGAGAGCTGAAGATCATGGCCTGATGAAGCAAACAGGACAACATCATCTGCAAAAAGCAGTGACCCAATCCTGAGCCCACCAAACCGGACCCCCTCAACACCCTGGCTGCGCCTAGAAATTCTTATGAACAGAATCGGTGACAAAGGGCAGCCCTGGCGGAGTCCAACTCTCACTAGAAACGGGTTCGACTTACTGCCGGCAATGCGGACCAAGCTCTGGCACCGATCGTACAGGGACCGAACAGCCCTTATCAGGGGGGCCGGTACCCCATACTCTCGGAGTACCCCCCACAGGATTCCCCAAGGGACACGGTCGAATGCCTTTTCCAAGTCCACAAAACACATGTAGACTGGTTGGGCAAACTCCCATGCACCCTCCAGGACCCTGCTAAGAGCTGGTCCACTGTTCCGCGACCAGGACGAAAACCACACTGTTCCTCCTGAATCCAAGGCTCGACTATCCGACAGACCCTCCTCTCCAGGACCCCTGAATAGACTTTTCCAGGGAGGCTGAGGAGTGTGATCCCTCTGTAGCTGGAACACACCCTCCGATCCCCCTTCTTAAAAAGGGGGACTACCACCCCGGTCTGCTAATCCAGAGGCACTGTCCCTGATGTCCATGCGATGTTGCAGAGGCGTGTCAACCAAGACAGTCCTACAACATCCAGAGCCTTGAGGAACTCCGGGCGTATCTCATCCACCCCCGGGGCCCTGCCACCAAGGAGTTTTTTGACCACCTCGGTGACCTCAGTCCCAGACATGGGGGAGCCCACTTCTGAGTCCCCAGGCTCTGCTTCCTCATTGGAAGGCATGTTAATGGGATTGAGGAGGTCTTTGAAGTACTCCCCCCACCGACCCACAACGTCCCGAGTCGAGGTCAGCAGCGCACCATCCCCACCATATACAGTGTTGACACTGCACTGCTTCCCCTTCCTGAGACGCCGGATGGTGGACCAGAATCTCCTCGAAGCCGTCCGAAAGTCGTTCTCCATGGCCTCCCCAAACTCCTCCCACGCCCGAGTTTTTTGCCTCAGCAACCACCAAAGCAGCATTCCGCTTGGCCTGCTGGTACCTATCAGCTGCCTCCAGGGTCCCACAGGACAAAAGGGTCCTGTAGGACTCCTTCTTCAGCTTGACAGCATCCTTCACCGCCGGTGTCCACCAATGGGTTCGGGGATTGCCGCCACGACAGGCACCGATCACCTTACGGCCACAGCTCCGGTCAGCTGCCTCAACAATAGAGGCACGGAACATGGCCCATTCAGACTCAATGTCCCCCACCTCCCTCGGGATGTGGTCGAAGTTCTGCTGGAGGTGGGAGTTGAAGCTACTTCTGACAGGGGGCTCTGCCAGACGTTCCCAGCAGACCCCCACAACACGTTTGGGCCTACCACGCCTGACCGGCATCCTCCCCCACCATTGAAGCCAACTCACCACCAGGTGGTGATCAGTTAACAGCTCCGCCCCTCTCTTCACCCGAGTGTCCAAGACATGTGGCCGCAAGTCCGACGACACGACCACAAAGTCGATCATCGAACTGAGGCCTAGGGTGTCCTGGGGCCAAGTGCACATATGAACACCCCTATGCTTGAACATGGTGTTCGTTATGGACAATCCGTGACGAGCACAGAAGTCCAATAACAAAACACTGCTCGGGTTCAGATCGGGGGGGCCATTCCTCCCAATCACGCCCTTCCAGGTCTCACTGTCATTGCCCACGTGAGCATTGAAGTCTCCCAGCAGAACGAGGGAGTCCCCAGAAGGTATGCCCTCTAGCACCCCCTCCAGGGACTCCAAAAAGGGTGGGTACTCTGAACTGCTGTTCGGTGCATACGCACAAACAACAGTTAGGACCCGTCCCCCCACCCGAAGGCGAAGGGAGGCTACCCTCTCGTCCACCGGGGTAAACCCCAATGTACAGGCTCCAAGTCGGGGGCAATAAGTATACCCACACCCACTCGGCGCCTCTCACCGGGGGCAACTCCAGAGTGGTACAGGGTCCAGCCCCTCTCAAGGAGATTGGTTACAGAGTCCAAGCTGTGCGTCGAGGTGAGTCCGACTATATCTAGCCGGAACCTCTCAACTTCGCGCACTAGCTCAGGCTCCTTCCCCTTCAGAGAGGTGACATTCCACGTCCCAAGAGCCAGCTTCTGTAGCCGAGGATCGGACCGCCAAGGTCCCTGCCTTCGGCCACCACCCAACTCACACTGCACCCAACCTCCTTGGCCCCTCCCATAGGTGGTGAGCCCATGGGAAGGGGGACCCACGTTGCCTCTTCAGGCTGTGCCCGGCCGAGCACCATGGGTGCTGGCCCGGCCACCAGGCGCTCGCCATCGAGCCCCACCTCCAGGCCTGGCTCCAGAGTGGGGCCCCAGTGACCCGCGTCCGGGCAAGGGAAAACGCCGTCCAAAATTGTTTTTCATCATAGGAGGTTTTGTTTAACCGCTCTTTGTCTCATCCCTCACCTAGGACCAATTTGCCTTGGGTGGCCCTACCAGGGGCATAAAGCCCCGGACAACAGAGCTCCTAGGATCATTGGGACACGCAAACCCCTCCACCACGATAAGGTGGCGGTTAAAGGAGGGGGTATATATACATTGTATACAAAATTAAGGTAACACTTTAATAACACATTGGATTTCGATGAATGACATATTCAAATGGAAAATCTTTACTGAGTAATACTGTGTAATTCATTGAGAACAAAATAATCCATTGTCAATGGAAACCAAAACCACCAACCCATTGAGGGCTGGATTCAACATAACACCGAAAATCAAAGTCAAAAATTGAAATCGCAGGTTGATCCAACCTGCGTGAATTTCATCATGGCGACTGGTAATGTGACTCAGTAGTGTGTATGGCCAACATGTGCCAACAATGTCTGGGCATGCTTCTGATGAGATAGCGAATGGTTTCCTGTGGGATCTCCTCCCAAACCTAGATCAGAGCATCAGTGAGCTCATGGACAGTCTGTGGCACTACTTATTGGTGTTGGATGCACCAATACATAACATCCTAGAGGTGCTCAATTGAATTCAGTTCTGGGGAACATGTGGACCAGTCAATGGCATCAAGGCATTTATCATCCATGAACTGCCTACACACTTTGCTCACATGAGCCAGGCATTGCCCTGCACCTGGAAGAACCCAGGGACCATTGCACCAGCATAAGGTCTGACAGTGGCTCAGAGGATTTCATGTTTGTTCTAGTACTAGGGTGTTGTACCGTGTTAGCTATTATGAATGTAGAGAAAAGTCAAGCAAAATGACACCTTTTATTGCCTAACTAAAAAGATTACAATATGCAAACTTTCGAGGCAACACAGGCCACTTCTTCAGGCATGTTTGTGCTAGAAAATACTTTAAAAATTAGGACCTCTCACCAGTTCTGCATTTCATTCACTCAGCTATTTTAATAGATACGTAGATAAATAATTTACCCATAAAGCTATTCTAGAAACACAAACACGAAAATAACCATCACATTAAACACAGTATAGAATGGTAAGAACAAATAAACAAATGTGTATATTCTGAAGCACGAAAAAGAAAACTTTTCTTTAAAAGACACATTGTTGGGAATATTTTTTGCAGTCCCATATCAACCTCAGCTCTTCTTATGTTACTTCATTTTACACTGGATGTCTTTTCATGAAAACTTTGTACATTATTGGAGACATATCTTCCTATTAGGTCAAAAATTATAAATACAGAGATATGCCATACTAAAGCAAAATATTTCAAATGCTACAAGAGCAATGGAAGTAGACAGCTGAGTGAAAAACAGGTTATAAAATCTGACTAGATAAATCCTTTTTTTTGCCATTAAACATGGCAAACATGCCCTGTCATATATTGCTGGAGGTGTACAACTGACTGTTAAGAGTTTGCCATATCTTTAATTTAATAAATAGAAATATTTGAAGAGAAACATCTTAGACATACTGACTAAGTTAGGATGAATATAGTCAGATTTAGTTGATAAAAATATTGAATCTGTAATACTGCTTAACTGTTATGTACTTGCAATAGAATACATAGACAGTGCTCTAAAGAACCATACCAATAACTGCTTTATTAAATTTAAAGCTTACATGTAAGGTTAAGTTTTTCCGACAAACCGATTTTTTTTAGCACAAAAATTATTGCTGTTGTTTTCACTTTCTTGGAAATGAGCTAGCAGAACTAGTACATTTGATAAAATCCATGAGTTACTTAACCTTATTTGTAATCGCTATAAGAAACCTTAAACTACTTATCATTTTAGGTTTTGACTGAATATATTATGTGAGTCTACAAACCGAATGAATTTCTGCCTATAGAATGAACCTAGGAGAGTTCAGGTTGGCAGGCATTTTTCCTAATTTAATGAATAAAATATATTATAACACAAAACAATAAATACTGTTACCAGATCAAAGTATTGTGTGGAATATTAACAAGACAACTATGAAGCTTCTTTCCACTTCACCCAGTTTTATTCTGTATGGTGTAGTTTTATTTTTAACAGCAATCCTGGACTCAAAAACCAAAATATAATAAAATCTTCAGAATTTTTTGTGCTTTTATCATATTTGATATTCTCCAGCTTCTGCACCATCCTGCTTTGAATTAGCAGGTTTGGAAAATGGAAGGATGGAAAATAAGACCTCTCATTACCTGTCTGAGCTGCTGCTTCCTTACACTCCTGCCCGTGCATTAAGATCATTGGAAGCTAACTTACTCACTGTACGTAAATACAGGTTAGTAACTATGGGTGGCATAGCTTTGAGTGTGTTGGCCTCTATAATTTGGAATGCTCTTTCTCTCAGTCTTCACAAGGAAAAATCTATTATTAATTTCAAACTCCTGTTAAAAACACATCTTTTCAATGAGCATTATTCGTTTTCTTGTATGTAATTTCTACTGTCTTGTTATTGTGTTTATTGAATTGCAAAGTGTCTTTGAGTATGAAAGGCACTACATAAATAAAACGTATTATTATTATTATTAGACAGGGTCATATATTAGGTACCAATTCTAAAAGAGGTATTAACAACATAAACATTTTACGCTTGTAACAAAAAATGACAATACACTTAAATTATGTTGCTGACATTTTTCATTCTTTCATATGTTAAATGTTTTATAATATGTTTTATAACATGTAGACTTTTCATATCTGCTTATGACGGATACTTAAACTGAAGTGTTAACAAATCTAGACTGCTTGATTCATACATGGTGTATTTAGGTGCAGTCAGTATATGCTGAGAAATCAGCATTTTTCACATAACCCAGTATTTCATAAAGTTTTACTGCACTGTTTATAATGTTGCTTTAGAATATTTTTACTATTATCTTTACTCTTCTTTCAGTTCTGTCTTTCACTTATGTCCCAAAATACTACTTTAAAGTAAGAACACAGAAGATGGAAAGGTCAAATGAAATGAGCTGCTTATTTTTAATGCCTGTTTTGTTTTATCATCAAAATATGAAGCTTACTGTTTTCATACCAAATGTCTCAGTAATATGGAAATATTTTCCCTCACTAATTAAATACATGAAGAGAACAAACTATGCAATGCATGTACCCCAAAATCAGACTCACAAGCAGATTAATCTAAATTCCCAGGATCTGCCAGAAGAGGGCAACAAAACACCTTCTGTCACATTGGTTCATCCATTATGTGCTACCACTGCATCTTTCAGTTACACATCTCAGTAACTCTACCCTTAAATGGGTCCACAAAACAAAACTGCTTTATTACAGAAAGATACTGTATTTTAAAAATGATACATTCTGAATGTGGATAAAGTTGACACAATTAATAAAGGAGTTTGTCTATGCCATTTCAGAGAAAGTTTAAACATTTTCCATCAATGGAAAATTTTAAATATAGACGTGATAATGATTATTATTTCTTCTTATGTGAAAAAGTAATAAATATATGAATGAATTATTACCCAAATGAACATGAATAGATAGGCATATTAATAATAAATTTTGTGACCACATTCTGAGAAGCAGCAGTATGGCTTACATGTAACACAAAGTTAGTAGAATCATCTTAAAGTGTGTTTAAAAGAAACTGTCTGTCTGGACCTAAGGAAAACATTTTCATTTTTGCTGTTTTCTCAAACTAAAACTCTTACAAACTATTTCCTTCTTAACTTCACTCTCTGTATCTGCTCTTTTCCAATGTCATGGTTACATTCCAGAATTATGAGAAAAACATTTTATCTACCCCAGCTTATGACATTAATACACTAGATTGTTATGTACATCCCTTTAAATGAACTCTCAAATAAGTTGAATCATTAGGAGTAGTGTTTGTCATAAGTCACATTAATCAACTTACAGTATGTCACACAAAGCCTTCAAATGCTATACCATTGCATACATATACATTGGATAGACCCCCAAAACAACAACAAAAAAAAATAATAAAATTGTATTTTAAAACAAAACCATCCAGTACTAACCACAGCCAGTTTTCTAAAAACTGTAATCTCAGCTTGTTTTATTTTGGTAGGGTTCTGAACTGACTCTATCTTAAAACATATCTTAATTTATTATTACTTTTGAACTCTTTGCTATGTAGACATAAACATATGTTCTCCACTTACACATTTTTCCTGCTATCATTGCACTCTCCTATCATGACCTGGATAATTTAGTTTTTTTTTCTGGGTATAATACATTTTTCTTGCCATTTCTGTGGGTAAAATCCATGTTTGTCATGCCAGAGAATCTTTGGGCAATCATATTTTTACTATTGGAAGCCATTTCTATCTTTATTTTTACTTTTATCATGATGCCATTTTGATTTTCATGGCTGTGTATATTGTTTTTTTGTTCAGTTGTTAGTATCCAACAAGTTTCTGTCACCAGAAATCTTACTGTATTGCATCATTAATGTGATTCTTTATAAATTGGCCTCAAGGAGACATCCACTGTCCAAATTGGTCAGCATCAAACGTTCTCTTGTGCTAGTTTCTACTTCTGCATTTGCAAAACAGAGAGCACCTACTGCAACCACAGAAAAATGGCATGCAGGTTGAAGAATAATTCATCAGCTTCGAGGTAAGCCTTATGTTTTCAAAAGGTGGCATTCAAGATGGATACACAGGAGACTCTTTAAGCTCTTATGAAAAATATGTACAACATTCAACTTATCGGATCCTGAGGGCTGTGATGCTGGTGATGAGTTGTTCCATTTTGGATAACAGATTGATCCAACTGAGGAAAAACCTGCTGAGTGTTATTCATATTTGTCATGATATTATCAGTGAATCTGTATACTGCATTTGCTTGCAAGTTGGCTAAAGTAAGGTTTTTGTAAAATATGCATCTTTTTTTAGTATGATGATTTCACTTTAATTTGCGTGTTGCTACACTGTGCACATGAGTTTTACTAGTTTATACGCTTGTCGAGTAAATCAAATCCCTTTTGCTTTATTTATAAGTGCAATACAATTTGATTTTACTGCCGTAGTCTGCAATAATGTGTTACTCACTCACTTTAGTTGTAATAAAAATGCTCCTGAACATTTGGTCCATTTAATATAAAAACAGTATCCTTCCTTTTTATTATGCCAATACTTCCAGTATGTCTTTCTATGGGTAGAAAAGCAGTTTGGAGGAACAATAGTGGCATCAAATGCTTTAGTAGGACACAATAAGGGAAGCAGAACAGAGAAGGGTTAGTAACAGTTCATGTGTAATGTATTCCTATATGTTTATATAAATAACTAACAAATAGAGATGCAATATGCACAGTCTTTCAGTAGCTCTAATCAGGGTGTGCTACATAATAGTAGTATGTCTTCAGCCTGGATTTAAAAGTTGAGACTGAAGAGGCACCTCTTATGTAAGCAGGCAGAATGTTCCAGAGTTTTGAGGTCCTGTTGCTAAAAGCTTGATCTCCCACTCTTATTTTATTAATCCTTGGAATCTTTAGAAGGCTGGTATCTCGAGATCTTAATGAGAACTCTAGTTTGTAAGTACTGATAAATTCATAAGAGTAAACAGAGCCTCAACCGCTTCATATGTAAGAAGGAGCATTTTTAAAGCACCATTAAGCTTAAGTGTAACAACTTTAAAACTGGAACTGTGTGGTCATACTTTGTAGTTCTTGTAATGATTCTTGCAGCAGCAGTTGGAAAGAATTCAAAAATGCCTACAGAATGATTTAAACAACCAGTAAATAACTCATTACTGTAGTCATGCCTAATAGAAATAAATGCATGAATTAATTTTTTCTTATTGTTCATGTCTAGAAAACATGTATTTTTCAATATTTTAAGCTAGAAAAAACAGATATTAGATATTACCTTTGTAAATAGTGTTTTAAAAGGCATATTGGTATCAAAGTAATGCCAAAGTTTTTTTTGATTCAGTAAAACTAACGTTTAGACCAACTGAGATAAAAAGTGACCAAACAGTTCTACATCTTCTAAAGCTCTGCCTTTGCTCTTTGCCCTACATTGATGGATTAAAGGCCAGAAGTCCACATGACCATCATCATCAAGTTCTTCCATGAGAACCCTGAATACAATGAGGACTGATCATTTATGTTAGGTAGAATGCCTAGAGGGGTGCTGGGCGGTCTCGTGGCCTGGAACCCCTGCAGATTTTATTTTTTTCTCCGGCCGTCTGGAGTTTTTTTTGTTTTTTCTGTCCTCCCTGGCCATCTGACCTTACTTTTATTCTATGTTAATTAGTGTTCCCTTATTTTAATTCCTATTTATTTAATCTTTTTTCCCTTTCTTCGTCATGTAAAGCACTTTGAGATGCATTATTTGTATGAAAATGTGCTATATAAATAAATGTTGTTGTTGTTGAATTTCATAGCAGCTTTATTTATCCAAGTCACAGGATCTTATCTAGTAGAACTTAATTTGACCAGAATAAATGGGTGTGATGAAATGAAAGCTCTATGCTTCACATCTTCCACAGTTCAAGATATACAGTACATTCCTAATTTTAAACCCTAACAGCAAAGTCATAAAACCAGTCATTACGTTATCATGTCATTTGAATAAAAGTGGTTAACTAAACTAGTACATTCTTAGTAAAATAAAAAGAAACCTTATCTTCTTCCCAGGCCTGTGAAACGTTATTTTTTGCGATTAATATGCCCTGGTTAACGCATTAAAAAAATATTGCCACATCCAGGGCCAGCAAAGAGGCAAAGGCCTCAGGCAGTGTTTTGGTCAATGCGGCATTTTCAGGTATTTTTTTTTTTAACATTATGAAACAATAATACAAGTAAGTTATATGTGGACCTAAAGAATCACATACACATCCAGTACCATATTTATATGCTACCTTTACAGATTTTATGAAATAAAATATTTTCACTTAAAGGTTGAACATTTCATATTACGTGGTTCACAACGATACACCACATGTTAATATTTAGCACTGGAGTTCAATTTCTTGATTTATACATACTGACATAGGGAGGAAAGAGAATGGGAACGGGATTTACAGCAGTCCTGGTGCAATGCTAGAGAAGAGTTGTGAAGATAAAAATGATGCTCTATTTTTTTCATTTCTTGCTTCTGTAAGAAGATCAAATCAAAGTCATATCACATAAGTGCTAAATAAGTTGCTTTTGAGTGGCATTAAAACCAAAATAAGTTTCTAGTATCTCTGCATTTAACAAATCATTCTGCCATCCCGCTTACAGTGCTGACTGCCCTAATAAAATCACAAAATTCTATAAAATAGAAATGTAATGATTATCTCTACTCATGTTCAAGTTTGCAGCATCTTTGCTAATTAAATCAAAGAATGCAACATAACCATCTAAGTAATGTACAGTGTCAGTTTTTAAGCGAGATAGCAGCTACAGAGATCTTTTTTAGCATGCCAGGATCAATCGTGAAGGAGAGTAGTGTTTTCCAACAGTTGTTCTGTGGTGGTACACTTTTTATAACCCAAAAAATCCCAAGGCACACCAACCAAAAAAGCATTAAATCTATACAAATGCTAAACTGTCTGCAAAAAAGGTGATCACCTATGTCGACTTCTTCAGGTAGTCCCATCCTCCTTGGACAGGTCTCAACCACCTGAGGATCGTGTGTCTCATGGGTCAGGACACAGGGGCACTACACTGTTAATTCCACAGTACACCAGTTGTAAAACACTTGTTTAGAGTATAATCATCAAGTCGTTGATGGTGATGAACAATTGAGGATAGTATTTACAGAGTTTTAACACAAGTTTTAATTTATACCCATTTAAGAGATGCTTATTTTTTCAGTTAAATCAGTGTTCAGCAGTGTATTCAAAGTCAATGGTCATTTTGATTGTTTTTACTTTGATACATCTGTGTCTCCTATGCTATGCCAATTTGAGAATTAATACTTTGGCCTTATTTTCTTATTGCCTTCTTTTCCACTTGCCTTTAAGGAAGGCATTCAAATTCAGGTTGTTCTTGCTCAAGTAGTTAAAACTTCAGGTTTAAGGTCATTGTTTTATGTTAAAACTATGGCATTATTTTTTTTTATTCCTTTGTGTTGATTCTACATTAACTTTGTGATTTAGTTTGTATTTACTTCATGATTTATGTATTTTATATTTACTGTACATGTTTTAATGTTAGATGTGAATAATCGCGATTAATTACATACGTTTATGTGATTAATTAGTTCCATTTTTAAAATTGATTCCCAGCCCTACTCCTTCGTAATATTTTTATTACCAGTAACGGCACACTGCATGAAAACGTGCAGTGAATACACTTGACTTGAGCATTCATAGCTTTCATACTCTTTCTCTGTACGTTTAACATTCTTTTGCTCAGAGGTTGATGTGCTTGCTGCTTCCTGAGCAGCTCTTCTTTTCTCCACCCTAGCAGCCCACTTCTTCTCTTCTTTCATCAACATCTTTTCGTGTTAAAACTGATTAAGTCAGTGTTTGTGTTGCAATTACTTAGTACGTTTTCCTTAATGTTTCACTTAAGCTGGCACTTAATTCTTCAAACTGCCTCAATAATGATTTAAGATATAAAGAGGTAGGGAAGTGACGGCGAAGGTGGTAGGGAATGAGAGCGAGCAATAACCTTGGAGGTCAATCATCACCCCGAAAGCGGATAGTAGACGTCACATAGTACATGTGTACCAAATTTCAGGTGAATAGTTCAAATGGTTTGCAAGCTACAGGTGATTTAAAATCCTGGACAGACAAACAGACAGCCACGGTAGCCAAATATATAACAAAGAGAAAATGTAAAATTTCATATTTGCTTGAATAATAACCTGGGCATGCAAGAACTCGTATAGTGGTCCCAAGGACTTCGGTTGACTTCCAAGAATCATCTGTGTCTGTGAAGTTTGCACTGTCCCCATGTCTCCGTGTTGTCTTTTGCTGCCTCATCTCATAGACATGCATGTCAGATTAACTAGCAACTTTAAATTGTATGTATGAACATGGGTGAGTATCTGAGTGTATTCTATGACATACAGCCATCCTGTCCAGGGTTTGTTTCTGCTTTGAGCTTACTGCTACAGGCTTGAAGGCCATATTTCCATTACCAGTAATGGAATAACTGAGTTCAGAACGTGGTTGCACAAATTTTGATCATATTTTTTTGGTGTACTTGTTCAATATAGAAATACTGCATTTCCTAATTTGTGTCTACTTTTCGATCTTTCCCCATGTCTGCTAGGAGCACAACGCCATGAAACACTGGTTAACAGTTGCCATTCTGCAACTTCTCATTACTAGATTACTGTTCTCGAAAATATCTCCATGGAGTTGCTAGAGTTTACAATTGTATTTTGAGAATTTTCTCTGAGTGCACATCATTTCTTTCACCTTCTAAATATGCATATTATGTTAAATTATAATGGCTTAGGTGGTTGCATGTGTATGCTCAGAAATGGGTCTGTCTTCCGGGCCAGGGCTGGTTCCTGTCTTGCACTTTATGCTGCAGAAATAGGCTACAACTCATCCTGATCCTGAAATAAAATATTATGGTTCAGAAAAGTATGGATGTTAACAAATTACTATTTATTTTGATGTTTAAACAGAAAAAAAGATGTTCTGACAGATTATAGATGCAGGCAAGAAAACTGCATATAATGGGAAAAATACCTGGTTGAATATCTTCCTGTTTTTCCTAGCATGAAGTAATAAAATGCATGGCTACTGCTAAGCTGTCAGATGCATGTTTAAAATAAGTTTCTACATCTGTCTGTGTATACTGTTCTTATGAAATGTTTACAATTCAAGGCCTGCTCGGGATTAGAAAGATTGAAAATTGTCACAGTGGAAAATATGATAGGACTAAGGGACCCATGGAAAAACAAATTAGAAGAAAGTCACTTGCCTGGCATTATGATCTGCTGTACAGAAATGTGAGTGTATTTTTTCTCAACCCAAGGGATGAAGCTGCTAAAATAAAACAAAAGATTATAGAAATTTTACTTAGTTGGTCATTCTTAAGCATCTGGGTTTTCATTAGCTTTGGACAATTCAGTAAAGATATCCAAGCAGTTATATTCTGTTATACTTCAATGGCTCTCCTGTGTCAAAACTATTCTGTAATGCTTGGCTGTCAAATAAGAGTTACATGAGGAGCATACAGTGAAAGTGAATGAATTAATAGAATCTTAAAAAAGGAAAATATCATAAATCCTATACTGCCTAAATTATTTAAATTAAGTCTCTTTGGGAAGACAAACTGTTAATTCAAGGCATCTTAAGCTAATTTTTTGGGTGTGGTTATCAGGTGCTATGGTGTTATAAATTTCTGTGAACATAGGGAGTATAGCCTGAAGAGACTTTATCTGACCTACATATGTATTTAAGTAGGGCAGCAACTACAATACTTGGCTGCTTTGGAAATATTCATCAGGGGACATTTTCCCAAGGGTACTACTGCCCAAAGTTTTACCCTCAACTTATCAGCAGGGCATTGGTGAAGATCTGGCCCACAGGGAAGAAGCTCTCTGCCGCAATGAATTTCATCTCTGGTACAATAGCTGACCTTGTGTGACTTTTCAATGCCAGGCCTTCAAGGTTGTGTGACTGCTAACTGTGCAAAACATTTTTATCAAACATCAGAGGAAAGACCTTAGGGACAGTTCTTTCCTTAGTGGCCGTCAAGCATTTTATTAATTTTAATTTCTCCAAATTAATTTTTTCTGCTTTTGAAAATTCCAAACACTACAATGGAAAACCAAAAGCATGCTGAAAGATATTTTATGTTCATATGTTTTCTATTTTAATGCTACTTTATGCAAGATATAAGTATTTTTTATTATAAAAATATTACACATGTGAGTAGGGAGCATCCTGGTGACACTGTTAAGATAAGGATTCACAACCTAGTTGTCTGGGGATGTACAGTTAATAACAGCCTCTTTCCTTATGCTTGCAGCCCAGACGAAGTCGGCCTACTCTGCCCCACAGGCGATTTAAAAATGAAGCCACTAGTAGTAGGCATTTGTTCCTACTAAAGAGCAATGAGCTAACAAGAATTCTTAAGGAAAATGGCAGAGAGAAGATGCATCACCAAATGAGAACATACATGATCTTTCCCTAAATTACTTGGACATTTATTTAAATGTGCCAGCATTAAACGGGGTACTGGCTGGTCCTCAACCCTTTACCCTCTCCTTCTTATTCTTTTATACACCATTCAGCCACAACTTTAAAATCACTTGCCTAATATTGAGTAGTTCATCCACATGCCACTTAAACAGCTCTGCTAAGTCCAGGTATGAACTCCAAAAGACCTTTGAAGGTGTCCTGTAGTATCTGACACTAAGACAATAGCAGCAGATCTCTAAAATCCTGGAAGTTGCAAGGTGGGTCATCCATGGATCGGACTTGTTTTTCCAGCAAATCCCACAGATGTTTCATCAGATTGCGATCTGGGGAATCTGAAGGCTACGTCAACACCCTGAACTCATTGTCATGTTCCTCAAACTATTCCTGAACAATTTTTACAGTTTGGCAGGGCACTGCCATTAGGGAATAGTATTGTCATAAAGGGGTGTACGTGATACATGTCAAAGTAACATACACATGAATGCCACAACACAAGGTTTCCTAGCAGAATATTGCCCAGAGCATCATACTGCCTCCACCAGCTTGCCTTCTTCCCATAGTGTCTTCTTCTGTCATCTCTTCCCCAGGAAGACAAGCATCACAAACCTAGCTATCGACATGAAGTAAAAGAAACATTGATTCACCAGAACAATCCACCTTGTTCCACTGCTCCATGATCCAGTTCTGATGCTCACACACCCATTCAAGGTGCCTTCAGTGGTGGACAGGGTTCAGCATGGCCAATCTGACTGGTCTGCGGCTCTGCAGCCCCGTATGCAGCAAGTTGTGATGCTCTGTGTGTTATGACACCTTTTTCTTATGATCAGCATTAAGTTTTTTAACAGTTTGTGCTACAGTGTCTCTTCTATAGGAATGGACCAGACAACTAGCCTTCACTTCCCACGTACATCAATGAGCCTTGGGTGCATATGACCTTACTGCCACTTCAGTGTTTGCCTTTCCTAGGACAACTTTTGATAGGTGCTAACCACTGTATACCAGGAACATACCACAAGACCTGCTGTGTTGGAGATACTCTGACCCAGTCATCTAGCCATCTCAATTTGGCCCTTGCCAAAGTTGCTCAGATCATTACGCTTGCCTATTTTCACTGCTTTTAGAACATCACCTTTAAGAACCCACTGTTCACTAGCTGCCTAATATATCCCACCCCTTGACAGATGCCATTGTAATGAGAACATCAATGCTATTCACTTCACCTGCCAGTAGTTTTAATGCTGTGGCTGATCAGTGTATATTAAAACTGTAAAGGGGGCTTAATAAAGACACATACAACAATGCCCATGGTGATATCCAATTAATTCTAATATTTACTCTGATGTCACTTGAATATACAGCATGCCCATTTTTTTTTACATTTGTTCACTTTTCTACGTATACTGTATATTCCAAAGCAGGTCCTTAATAGCTAAACTTTGCACCAGCAGAATCCAGAATAAAGCAGAGCACACTTATACACACAACCAAACTTAGTGACGCAAAGCCAGTGTGATGTCTGGGTTGCCCCCAGCTGGCATACTCCCTTGAATTCAGCACATTGATAATCATGAAACCGAGATGAATTGGGCAATGAGGACACAATATTGCAAAGGTAGGTGCAACAAGTGCAAAGTACTTTTATTTACCACAGCATTCAAAAGTAGATAAATAGATAACTCCAATAGCAGTATTCATAATGGAGGTTAAAATGCAAATTAAAAAACAATTCACACAGTTAAAGTCCACGGTTAAAATACAGTTAGGATTTTGTCCTTTAAAATCGCTCTTGTGCCTCTGTGCTTCCTTTTAAAACCAACATTTCCTTTGTTCTCATGTTAAAGTTTCCTGAGCAAGAGAAGTTCTCCAACACGCACAGTCAACTTTTTGTTGAGTTTTGTACCCACCACCATCCCTTAGTGGTTATTGATATACCATTTCTTGTGTTCCCTTAAATTTAACGTCCATCAATTCAACCACATAGTGACGTTAAAGACTCTGCTCAGATTGCAGTCAAGCACCACATCAAGACATTTCTGCCCACCTTCTGTATTTTTCACTAGTGAATGTAAGGCATAACATTCCTCACTTTGGTCTTAGGTAGCTTTAAATCTCAAGTATGCTTCAGCGAACAGGAAGCACTCTGCTTCGTAGGCCTAGGTATCTGTGCTTCTTACTAAGCCCTTAAAGTGATCAATCTTTCTCAATTCCCATTTCCAGGCTATCTGCTTTAAATGGATAACATGGTCTCACTCTTCCCTGTTAAAGAATGTTTGTTGTCATTTAATGGGTGATTAAGAACAACTTACTTAAAAGGGTATTATGGTCCCAGCTTTCCAGGCTGTGGATCAAGTGCTGCCTCTTTGGCCAAGAGATCTTCTGTCTCTTGGCATCATTAAGTCTCTTGTACCTTCAAGTAAATAGTGCTCTCACTTGAGATCTTCTTCCTACACTAGCATGCAGATTGCTTTTGTTAGGTTTATCTTTCTCTCATTGGCCCATGCTGTACTATAGATGCTAAGGACGTAGGCTTACTTTCACATGTCAGGTTGCCATGTATTAAATACCAACACATACAGTACAGACACACACACCAATGCACAGGCTACAAGAAAGATGCATAAATTGGGAGGAAAATGTGTGAATTCCATAACTTTTCTGTCTGTAACAGAATCACTGTCATTAATATAAGGAAGAAAAAAGTGATGGTGGAAGCACAGACTACTGAAGGTCTCCACTGATGAACTCAGCCCATGTGGAGCATTTTTCTTGTTCACCGTACTCTTAGTTTCTAACCAACTATGCAAACTGAAATTCATTTCCGTAAATCTGATGCCAATGATTTCTAGTTTCAAAATAAATCGTTGGGATTTATAAGGTTTTTAAAAGTCTAAAGTACTGTAAATTATGGCATTTGCTTTGCTTCTGTCCAACACCTTAGTTTCCCATTTTAAAAAGTTTAGCAGATTGGTTTGACAGGATCTTGGCACTCTGCTTTGCCTCAATGTTAGTGTGACATAACAGTTTCTGTTTTTGTGCAGATTCCTCTTTGAGGTACTTTATCTCACACTTCAACTGCTATGCACATCATCCTCTTTACAGAATTGAAAGCATTTTAAAAATTGTTTTGGTCATTGAGTGGCCTTTCACACCACCTCCAGTGAGTTAGACTTGATCAACATTCACTATTGAGTGTTTAAAGTGGCAGTGCAGGTTTGAACATCATTAACTGTGAACTTTAAATTAAAAAGACAATGAGATAGTTTCATAGAGAGCTAACCAAAAAGCAACATACTATAAAGACTGACTAAAAACTAACTGCAATATCCAAAGATTATAACAGAGAATGTGCTACACTTACAATAGATGACTGGATTTTCTTTATTGGATTGGATTTCCTTTATTGTCATTCAAACCATACAACAATGAAGGCACAGCTCAGCAAAAATGCATTTCTCCAGGCTCAATGTACAAAGTAAACATAAAGACAAGTGCAGATTATACAAAAACACACTTAATAGACAACATAAACAGACATAATATATGAATAATCTGATAAACACATTGGTGAATAGTTGTAAAGTGTTCAAGTGACAAAAAACGTTAACATAATGCACAGACTTAACAGCATTTTAGGAGATATGAGATTCCGGATAAATGTGCTCAAACAGTCTTTGCGTGTGTTCAGGAATATGACAGTCCAAATACGTCAGCATGTTGTTTGTTGTTAGAGGGAGTGGGAAAACTCCTACTGAGTCCTGGCAGTCTTGCACACATACTGTGGTAGCGTTTGGCAGATGGCAAAAGTTTGAACAGTCCATGGGCCTAGTTGGAGGGGTCTCTGACTATCTTGATGACTATCCTAAGGCAGCGTGACAAGTACAGATCTCGTATAAATGGGAGGGTGGTTCTGATGATTTCCTCTGCCATCCTCACCATGTTCTTGGGCAACATCTGATCTGAAACAATGCAGCTGCCATACCAGACTGTGAGGCTGCTGGTCAAGATGCTCTCTATTGCACCTTTGTAGAATGTTGTAAAGACAATAGGGGGTGGTTTACTCTCCTTATCTGTCGCAGAAAGTGAAGGCACTGCTGTGCCTCCTTGACAAGATAGGTGGGGTTTGTAGTCCATGTCAGGTCATCTGTGATGTGCACCCCCATTAACATGGTTCTTCTTCCTGACTCTACAGCATTGCCATGGCTTATATGTGCAGTATTTGCCATGCGTTTCCCCCTGAAGTCAACAATGATCTCCTTCGTCTTGTTGACATTCAGTGACAGGTTGTTTTTGTCTCACCAGCCAACAACTTGGTTCACGTCTTCTCATTGCTGATGAGGCCCACCACTGTTGTGTCTTCTGCGGATTTGATAATATGATTTGATTATGCCTGACACAATAGTCATGAGTCATGAAAGTGAACAATAGAGGGCTCAGAACACAGCCCTGGGGGACCCCATTGTTCATGGTGATGGTCTCTGAGATGTTTTTGCCAACTTGGCTTGGGTTGGTCTGTGAGGAAGTTCAATATCCAGTTTTGTAATATGGTGTTGATGCCTAGATGGGTCAAGTTTTCTTGCCAAGTGCTGGGGGTAACTGTTTTAAAAGAAGAGCAAAAGTCAAATAAGAGCAGCTGCACATAACTGTTGTTTCATGCAGAGGTGAAACAAGCTCAGTGTTTAAACATTATCAAACACAAGTTTCAGATATACTGTACATCGCTATCTGCTTCCACAACCCTGATGTTATTTTTATTAGCAGTACTAAAAGAAATGACATTTTTACCTGACAAAGAGAAAGTGACTGTACAAAAAGGGCAACAAAATGGATCTCACCATTTATAAACTAATTCACCTTACTTCTATTCTGTGTTAGATTATGTAAAGTATAACCAGAAAAAATGAAAGCACTATCCTGTATTGAAATAATACGTTAAATTACAGTCGGCATAGGTTTGTAAGAAGAAGACTTTTTGAACTACAGTAGCAAACAAAAGCAAAGAATAAAATATGGATTATTTAGGCCTTCGAGAATCTATTAATATGGTTGCATACAGAAGGTGAATTCTAAAGTTAGAAGCTATTTGCTTCAGTGATAACTTCTGAAGCTAGATTTCAAGATGGTCAGACAGGGTACACACAATAATAGAAGCCATGTGGTATTTGTCTTTGGATTGTTGCTCTTTCCCCGACAGCAACTGCCTGCATGCAAGGCATCCATTGGAGTATACTCATTTTTAGTGCAAGATTTTTCTCTGATTCATACAAAATGCAAATGACACAATTTTGCAAAGCTTCTTTCTTGAATTGGTGCACAAAGAAAGCTAAACAGACTTTTTATCATTTTGGGGGTAAATATGAAAGAACAAGTGTAAAATCTATATAGACAGATAAAAAAATTGTACACACTCTTTTTATTTGTTTTAACAAAACAATGAAATACACACTGCTATATTAAAAAAAGAACAGCCCAGTTAAAAAAACAAACCCTTTAAAATACTTTAATCACAAATCCCATCCTTACGCAGTGTGGAGAGCAAGTACAGTAAATACCAAAAAGCCCATTATATTACAACTAGACAAAAAGCCCGTTTCGACAACATAAGATGAAACGGGCACGAGTTTGTGTCAGTAGTGTATGAAGAACAAATGATAAGTAAGAAATAAATAAGAAAGTGATGTAAGTAGTGATAATTAACTAAGAGGTTTGGGATATGGTTTAGGTTTATTTGTCATATATAGGTTAACACAGGGTCAACATACAATGAAATGTGTATGACGAGAAAAACAAGTCACTCAGCCTAGATCCAATAAAGCTTAAAAAAAGATTACAAGTTAAAAAATAGACAAGCCATATAAAATAAAATGTGTATGTTTTAAAAGAAGTTATAGAGCAATATGAGTTGAATGAGCAGCAAGTACAAATGACAGTTATTGCACAGATAATGTTTTATAAGTACAGATGCATATTCCATAAAGTGCAGATGCATGTTCCAGTCAGTATTCTGAGTGTGTGCAGGTACAGTTTGTATGTGAGTAGTGCAAAGTAGATGTAGTGCATTATAGTTGTAATGTAAGTGTATGTAAGTGTTCAGGTGTTGCTGTTGAGGAGTCGAATGGCCTGGTGGTAAAAGCTGTTCTTAAGTCTTGTAGTCCGAGCAGCCAGACGGTAACAAGGAGAACAGCTGGCGTGCTGGATGGCTGTGGTCCTTTATGATGCTGCTTGTCTTACGCAAGCACCGCTGGAGGTAAATGTCTTCAATGGCAGGAAGACTCTTGCCCGTGATGTGCTCTGCTGCCTTCACCACTCTCTGTAGTGATTTCCGGCTGCTGGCAGAGCAGCTCCCATACCAGACAGTAATGCAGCCCGTCAGCAGACTCTCGACCACACTCCTCTAAAAGTTTGAGGTGATGTTGGCATTCATGCCAAACTTCCTCAGCCTCCTCAGGAAGTAGAGCTGCTGGCGAGCTTTCTTGACCACAGTGTCTATGTGAAGGGTCCACGAGAGATCCTTGGTGATGTTTACTCCGAGGAACTTGAAGCTGTTAACCCTTTCAACTTCTATGCCGCTGATGTAGATGGCCTGGTGTTCTCTGCCTTGTTGTTTTCGATAGTCCACAATCATCTCCTTGGTTTTGCTGACGTTAAGAGACAAGTTGTTATCTAGGCACCAATTACTCAATGCCAGCACCTCCTCTCTGTAGGCCGTCTCATCGTTGTCAGTGATTAGGCCTATGATGGTTGTGTCGTCTGCAAACTTGATGATGGTGTTTGTGCCGTGTTTTGCAACACAGTCATGGGTGAACAAGGAATACAAGAGGGGGCTAAGCACACAGCCCTGCGGCGCTCCTGTGTTTAAAATGAGTGATGAGGATGTGTGTTTGCCGACTCTCACCACCTGGGGCCTGTTTGTGAGGAAAGAGAAAATCCATCTGCAGATGGTCGTCCCCAACCCAAGGTCGTCAAGCTTCAAGACGAGTTTTGAGGGGATGATGGTGTTGAATGCCGAGCTGTAATCTATGAACAGCATTCTTACATATGTATTTCCTCTTTCCAGGTGGGTGAGGGCAGTGTTTATTGTTAGCGCAACGGCATCCTCTGTCGATCTGTTTTCTCTGTAAGCAAATTGGAGAGGATCCAGCGTGTCAGGGAGAGAGGAGCAGATGTAACCTTTGACTAGTTGCTCGAAACACTTCATAATGACCGGTGTCAGGCGATAGTCATTCAGACAGGAGACCACCGGTTTCTTTGGGACAGGAATGATGGTGGATGCCTTGAAGGAAGTGGGGACCACTGACTGCCTCAGGGAGAGATTGAAAATGTTGGTGAACACACCTGCTAGCTGGTCAGCACACGCCCTGAGGGCACGGCCTGGGATGCCATCTGGTCCCGGAGCTTTGCGAGGATTGACCTTTTTGAAGGACCTTCTCACATCGGACGTTTCAAGGATCAGAGTGACAGACTCACTGCCCCCTTGAGGATATAGCACCTGTTCTTTGTTGGCTGCATCAAAACGAGCATAGAAAGTGTTGAGCTCGTCTGCAAGACATGCAGTGGGCTGAACACTGACTGTGTTTTTCTTTTTATAGTCTGTGATGCAGCACAGTCCATTCCACAGGCGCTTGGTGTCAGAACTGTGGTAGCTTGACTCCACTTTGTCCCTGTAGTCCCGTTTGGCCTTCTTGATGGACCTCCGGAGGTCGTATCTGGCTGCTTTGTATGCATCAGAGTCCCCTGAGCCAAAGGCAGAGGTCCGCACCTTGAGCTTAGCCCGGATCTCCCTATTTACCCAGGGTTTCTGGTTAGGATATATGCAAACGGTGGTTTTAGTGACAACATCGCCAATGCACTTGCTGATATATCCTGTGCCAGAGTCTGTGAATTCATTGATGTTGCCGTCAGCTGCATCCTCAAACATCTCCCAATCAGTTTTTTCAAAGCAGTCCCATTTGTAGATGTTCCTGTATGACTTTATCACGGCAAAAAATACTGTACACTTAAAAAAGACATGCTATCTATGATGTTTTTTCTTTGTATACTGGAGGCCTGTCAGTATGCAACTAAAGTTGTAAAATCTCTCTGTAGACTACATTTTTTGTGAAGACACTCTCACTGTTTGGTAGTAATTTCCCTTGATGTGGCCCATCTTTAACTTGCACCTTCACATCACTCGCCCACTGAAAGTACTTAATAATAATATGTTCTTACGTATTATTTTGAGTGTGAGGGTTGGCTGTGATCGGGGCTAATATCCTACGCCTGGGCGGAAGGATTTGGGATTTCAGAATAATAATCCCAAAATGCGTAGGCTAAATCCGCCGCCTGCCGCGATGAAGCAAATTTTCTCTTTAGAGGCATTTGTATAAGTTGGAAGTGAGACGAACTTTGAAATGTTTAAGTCATGAATGTACCTGTAGAAGACAGTTGTATAATGCGTAAGCTAAATCCGCCGCCTGCCACGATGTTGGGGTTGGATTTCGGTCTCGTAAGGTTTTTCGGGCAGTGGCGCAGAAGGCGACTGTGCATTCAGCTTCGGACTGACGTCAGTGAGTGAGTGAGTGAGTGAGTGAGTGAGTGAGTGAGTGAGTGAGGAGGCATGCGAATTATGTATTAAGATTCCTCATAATTAACACCATTACTTATAAAGAAATGTAGGCAGCAGGAGCCCATCAGAATTATATTTGAATAATACTGATAAATTCTTGGCATATTCTGATAAAACTCTGCATTCTTTCAAACTAAGAAAATTGTATTTATTTGTTTTTTAGTTTAACATAATAGTTAAAATTGTGCTTCTTTGAATTGACCAAAATCAGTTGGCATGCTAACAATGTTGTATAGGAGATGACCATAAATTCATCTGTAGATAGTGTCATTCTGAACACTGCCATAGAAGGGTTACAAATAATTGCAAATCCAACAACATCTAGCAGATAAGCAAATATCTCTATCTTTCCCAGATTTATGGTCCAGTCCCCTTCTGTAATAATATACACATTTTGTATGTGTATTTTCATTTATTTAATTTTTTGCCATTTTTGCCATATAATTTTAGCTTTGATTAATTTTGAAAAAGTTTAATTTCACTTCTTTTATTTGTTTATGAGACATTGTTGTCTCACATCACATGGCCTCACCATTTTGCTTGTGGCATCATGATTGTTGCATTATAAAATTGCACCAGGGTCAGTCTGTGTGTTAAGGTATGATAAGAGACTTGTAATGTACCAAGGATTACTGTGAGAAAATGGAAACACCAGGAGATGGTATCGAAGTCAGACATAAATGGGTTAAAACTGGAAGATCAGAAAGTAACCAGGCAACCAGGAATCAAAGGGCAAGACATTAATTAGAAGTCATGGTTAAAAGTACAGTAAGAGTCAAAAAGACAACACAAACCTACAGCTAGGGCCTATTTAGAAAATGAGCAAACTATACTTCATGAAACAAAACATAGTTTATCCACCGAGGGGTAACAAAGACTGACACGGGTGCAAATTTATAATACATGGATTATGATTTCACAAAAGCGCTGTCAAGGTCACATGACACCAATAAACAGCGTTGCATAAACAAAACAGACAGCAGTAAAATTAAACTTTTCCACAGTTAACATACAGTAAATGAAAACTAGACATCAGAAATAAAATCAGTATGCCAAAAAACAATATAATAAATGAAAATAATTGGACAAAATGGGTTTATTATTACACCTGCTATATTTTTGATAACTTTAGTCAAGATATGTACAACATACAATTTTAAGATGAATTAGACCATGTTTTGCACAGATTGGTGAATAATATATATTTTAAACTCTTGATTCTCATGCCTTGCTTGAGATGAAATGAATTCGTCAACTCAATCAGCTTAACAGACTGATTAGGCTTCTGACTCGAAGGTATTCTCTACTCTATAGTGTACCTGTTCCATTTGACCTCTTTTATGTAGACAAAATAAATACACCTAGACAACCATCTTTTACACCCTCAATATACTTTCACTCTCTTTGACTTCTCTGTATTACAGTAGTTTCCTTCCACTTTTTCGCCCATCTTTCTACCTTATTGCCTTATGATTATTTCATCATCCACTTGAGGATGTATCTGAAGGATCAAAAGGATCAATTTTTTTCTGTTTTTTTAACAAGAAATTAACTTTTACCTGATGCAGCCTTGTGGGTTGCATGTGTATAAATTCTATCTCAGTTTTCCTGACTGTTAGATAGTAATGATGCAGCAACCTTGTTCACTGCTTGAATGTACATATGACTTTAAATGCGACACTGGCATGCATGACTACAATGGTGGTTAATATATGCAGCTAGTTAATAAGATTTGTAAATATGATGTACAAAATGGTGAGCTATAAACATATTAATTTGGGTCTCATATTAAACAAGTGAACTTTATACAATATAATATTTAGATTTACTCAGTTTAAACTTTGAAAACCTATTTTCACACACACCAATACAATGTATATGTATGTTTCCTATCTTGGTCAGGAGACAAGAAGAGGAAAGGTTATCTGTGTTGAATTTGGATCTGTGGTTCCAACATCAACAAAGATTCAGCACCATGATACCACTGCAGCTACATTAGCCATGTACTTTGCAAGTTTGGCAAAAACAGGTAACCAGAGCACTCCCACTGTGAAGAAATTTGAAGTACCTCATCTAACAGCTGTTGTGTCCATTGCAAAACCTGAATTAGGCCACCAATGAGCCATAAATCTCTGATTTAAAAAGGCTGAAAAGAGAGGGTGAGAATACACAGATGATCCTCATGAAGAGTTAGTAAAATGAGTCAAAACCTTACCATTGGAATACTCCATAAGCAAGGGACAGAGAAATGAGATTCCAAAAAAATAAAAACAAACAAAGGATGGACAGTTTTGGAAGTGGACATAAGTTTGCTGTTTCTAAAAAGCATTAACTTAATTATAAAGTGAAAATGAAACAGTACACCAGTTGTCAAATGCCTGATTTTCCTCAAAAATTAAAATGTTTAGGAATTGCTACATCTTCTTCTTCTTTCGGCTGCTCACGTCAGGGGTTGCCACAGCGGATCATGTTTCCATATCTTCCTGTCCTCTCTCACCACACCCATAAACCTTCTCTTAGGCCTTGGCCTTCGTCCTTTTCCCAATATACCCAGCATCTCTCCTCTGCACATGTCCAAACCAACACAATCTCGTCTCTCTGACTTTGTCTCCCAACCGTCCAACTTGAGCTGACCCTCTAATGCACTAATTTCTAATCCTATCCATCCTCGTCAAACCCAATGCAAATCTTAGCATCTTTAACTCTGCTACCTCCAGCTCTGTCTTCTGCTTTCTGGTCAGTGCCACCGTCTCCAACCCATATAACAAAGCTGGTCTCTCTACCATCCTGTAGACCTTCCCTTTCACTCTTGCTGATACCCGTCTGTCACAAATTACTCCTGACACTCTTCTCCACCCATTCCACCCTGCCTGCATTCTCTTCTTCACCTCTCTTCCACAATTCCCGTTACTCTGTACTGTCAATCCCAAGTATTTAAACTCATCCGCCTTCGCAAACTGTACTCCCTGCATCCTCACTATGACCTCCCTCTCATTCACACACATGTATTCTGTCTTGTTCCTACTGACCTTCATTCCTCTCCTCTCCAGAGCATAGCTCCACCTCTCCAGGGTCACCTCAACCTGCTCCCTACTATCGCTACAGATCACAATGTCATCAGCAAACATCATAGTCCACGGGGACTCCTGTCTAATCTCACCTATCAACCTGTCCATCACCATTGCAAATAAGAAATGGCTCAGAGCCAATCCTTGATGGAATCCCACTCTCCACGTTAAATGCATCCATCACTCCTACCACAGACCACACCACTGTCACACTTCCCTCGTACATATCCTGTACAACTCTTACATACTTCTCTGCCACTCCCAACTTCCTCATACAATACCACAGCTCCTCTCAAGGCACCCTGTCATATGCTACATGCAGGCCAAATTTAATGACTGCTTTAATGTTCTGTACAAAGTTCTTATAAACACAACAGAAAAAGCACTTGTTCTGTTATTTTCCTTGACATCACATCTACTGTTCATAAGACCTGGTTGGGGGAAAGACGAGCAACAAAAAAATCCACAAGGAACAGCTACATGAAACTGAAGTGACACTGCAAATCATAGGGAGGCACAGATGAATCAGATATGGCAGCAAGTAAATTAGTGGTTTATTTAAACAAGTATATGCAGTGCATATAGGAAAGTATTCACAGCGCATCACTTTTTCCACCTTTTGTTATGTTACAGCCTTATTCCAAAATGGATTAAATTCATTTTTTCCTCAGAATTCTACACACAACGCCCCATAATGACAACGTGAAAAAAGTTTACTTGAGATTTTTGCAAATTTATTAAAAATAAAAAAATTGAGAAAGCACATGTACATAAGTATTCACAGCCTTTGCCATGAAGCTCAAAATTGAGCTCAGGTCCATCCTGTTTCCCCTGATCATCCTTGAGATGTTTCTGCAGCTTAATTGGAGTCCACCTGTGGTAAATTCAGTTGATTGGACATGATTTGGAAAGGCACACACCTGTCTATATAAGGTATATATATAACCATGCATGAAGTCAAAGGAATTGTGTGTAGACCTCCGAGACATGATTGTCTCAAGGCACAAATCTGGGGAAGGTTACAGAAAAATTTCTGCTGCTTTTGAAGGTCCCAATGAGCACAGTGGCCTCCATCATCTGTAAGTGGAAGAAGTTTGAAACCACCAGGACTCTTCCTAGAGCTGGCTGGCCAACTAAACTGAGCGATCGGGGAAGAAGGGCCTTAGTAAGGGAGGTGACCAAGAACCCGATGGTCACTTTGTCAGAGCTCCAGAGGTCCTCTGTGGAGAGAGGAGAACTTTCCAGAAGGACAACCATCTCTGCAGCAATCCACCAATCAGGCCTGTATGGTAGAGTGGCCAGACGGAAGCCACTCCTTAGTAAAAGGCACATGTCAGCCCGTCTGGAGTTTACCAAAAGGCACCTGAAGGACTCTCAGACCATGAGAAAAAAAATTCTGTGGTCTGATGAGACAAAGATTGAACTCTTTGGTGTGAATGCCAGGTGTCACGTTTGGAGGAAACCAGGCACCGCTCATCACCAGGCCAATACCATCTCTACAGTGAAGCATGGTGGTGACAGCATCATGCTGTGGGGATGTTTTTCAGCGGCAGGGACCGGGAGACTAGTCAGGATAAAGGGAAAGATGACTGCAGCAATGTACAGAGACATCCTGGATGAAAACCTGCTCCAGAGCGCTCTTGACCTCAGACTGGGACGACGGTTCATTTTTCAGCAGGACAACGACCCTAAGCACACAGCCAAGATATCAAAGGAGTGGCTTCAGGACAACTCTGTGAATGTCCTTGAGTGGCCCAGACAGAGCCCAGACTTGAATCCGATTGAACATCTCTAGAGAGATCTTAAAATGGCTGTGCACCGACGCTTCCCACCCAACCTGATGGAGCTTGAGAGGTGCTGCAAAGAGGAATGGGCAAAACTGGCCAAGGATAGGTGTGCCAAGCTTGTGGCATCATATTCAAAAAGACTTGAGGCTGTAATTGCTGCCAAAGGTGCATCGACAAAGTATTGAGCAAAGGCTGTGAATACTTATGTACATGTGATTTCTGAGGTTTTTTATTTTTAATAAATTTGCAAAAACCTCAAGTAAACTTTTTTCACATTGTCATTATGGAGTGTTGTGTGTAGAATTCTGAGGAAAAAATTAATTTAATCCATTTTGGAATAAGGCTGTAACATAACAAAATGTGGAAAAAGTGATGCGCTGTGAAATACTTTCTGGATGCACTGTAAATCCAAAAGGCATATCTAAAAAAAGGACAACAGATCATATATGAAAAGGCAGAAAGTCAAGGAGGACAAACCCAAGGAGCTAATGAACAAATAGGAGTCCAAATGAGCTAAAAAAAGCCTAGAAATCCTAACAACAAGAACAAATCAAACTAAACAATGCAAGGTCAAAAAACACTAAAGTCTATAAAAATATTGCCAAAGCATCTCAGCTCCTACAATTTATCTTCCCTAACATGACCTATGTGCAAGAGGCAATGTGATTTTTATGAGAGACTAAAAGCTCGAGCAAGAAGAAAAAAATAGGAAAAGGTTACTGGCTTTAGTATTTGGTTTTGTCCTAATACTATGGGAAAAGGTTAAAGATAAATTTTGTTCAACAGCCCTGCTAATGACCCTGACAATTCTCCTGCCTTGCTCCATAAGTAAGGAGCTTTTAAAATGACTGTCACTCGCTACACCATTTTTTTCAGCAGGACAAGTACAAGTTATAGATTCACACCAGTAAATTGACTGTCTGTGATTTCCCATCCACTGGCACCTCTGCACATGTTCCAACTTGGGACATCCACACTGTACTCAAATGGACTGGAGGTGGAATAATGACAGTATAGTGTTCAGAAAAATGCTCAAAAACAAAAGAATTCTTTATTATTGGTGCCAGCAAAAACAAAATCAGTGTCTTGCACTGAAACATATACAGTCCTCTGTAGTGACACTGAATAAATGTACCAAAAAACAAGAATAATTACAAGTGAAACTCTACAATATTTGCAGTGTATTTTAAATTTTACTAAATTTTAAAAATATTGAAAAAAGTAACAAAAACAAACAAACAATTCTTCTCTGTCCTTCTTCCACAAGGCAAAAATCAGCATGACAGAAAACAAAAGTAATCACAAATCATATGTGGAAAAAACAGCATAAACACAAAAGACAATAAAAAAAAACGAACCCCAAGGAAGTGTGGAAGACTCTCCATTGTTTCCCACATTTATAGTGCTAAGGGCAATTCCTGGTAGTGGTTGGCAGATGTCCCGGCCCCTTGGTGGACCACCCACAAAACACATGAGAAATAACACAGGTAGCTTAAAGACAAGATCAAAAACAAAGAACACTGCACATAACCAACAGAGCAACACTATCATAAAAAGGCACAAAAATGAACAACAAATGCATGAAACAAGGCTTTGAACCCTGGCTGAAACATGACAGGCTGAAGCCAGCAGGTAGTAGTTAGGAAATGGCTGATTTAAGGTCTTGGCCTGCTTAATTGATCTTTTGGATGCCTCACATATGTTTTTGCCATGTTTATTACTTAAATTCAGAAAACATAAAGAGGAATAACAGACCATGAAGGATTGTCAACCAAGACAGAGATGAAGAAATTTTTATTGTTAAATAGGATAAAATTGGAATCACTAGTCAAAAACCAAATTGAATTGGCTCAAAAAACCCTGCAAGTTATGTTAATTACCACAGACTTGACTGCAGTGGAGTATTTGATACTGTCATATAAAACCACTAGATTGAGCTATAGGATTAATAAGAAAAGTCAGCCACTAAATTCTAAAATCATGTGCTGGAAGGATGAGATTAAATCATTAATCTGTTTTTGTAGTGTCCTGTAATCTTTTTTTACTTGTTTTTTTTTCTTCTGCAAGTACTCTTTTCATTTAAATATTACTCATTTTTTAAAGAAGCTTTTGTAATGTCTGGTGTGAAGCTGACTAGGTCAAACATTGTGTTCAAAAGTAAGAAAAATCTCCTAACAATAGCTTTGTATAGAGTCAGAGAAATTACAGTATTTATTTAAGAATGAGTCCGATAGCACCCCATCTTAACTAGGTACCACATGATGATGTCTGATCACTTGGCCAGCAAATACAGGGCCAAAGACATGAAATTCAAACTCATAATGGCAGCGCCTACAAGGAAAATTCACTAACAAAAAGGGTACCAAAATAAAGAGAATTTATGTATACAGTACATATATAGTTTGTAGAGATATAGAGAATATATATATTTTGAGAGCTTGAATCTATGAATAATGACATATTAACCAAATCAAAGTTAGATCACATATTGTAACAGATTGGTTTGGACCATATAAGAGTTAAATATTAAAGAATAATCTAAGAAACCACCAGTATTTACAAGTCAAAGGTTAGGAATGTGAGAGATGATTAAGTGATAAGCACTCCTTCTGCCAGATGGGCAATATACCACTCAAGTTAAAATAATAGTGACAGGTGATTGGCAGAAAGAAAACATGTCTATCACAGTGATGGACAGAAAGTAATTATGACCATTATGCATAAGAAGATATTGTTGGCATAAGTAAACTATAGGGAGTGGAGGAGTTATGTATTAGGAGTCAGATAATAAATGAGAAATGTGCAGAATAAGGCAATATTGTGAAAAGAGTTCTAATAAATATGAGGCTCGCACGGACTAAGGGGCTCACTTCATTGAACTGAGTCGGCTCTGTGCTTTATGCAAAGCAAAATGACACCTTTTATTGGCTGACTAAAAAGATTACAATATGCAAGCTTTCGAGGCAACTCAGGCCCCTTCTTCAGGCAAGATACATCTTGCCTGAAGAAGGGGCCTGAGTTGCCTCGAAAGCTTGCATATTGTAATCTTTTTAGTTAGCCAATAAAAGGTGTCATTTTGCTTGGCTTTTCTCTACATTCATAATGGCTAACGCGGTACAACACCCTAGTACTGCTTTATGCAATAAAGTCTTATTCTGCCTGCTCATCCAGAGACTGAGTGTTTCTTTTGAGGTGAGAATGAGTTTCTTCCTCAGAATGCGTCACCAAAACAAGGTCAAAAATGAATAATACTTGGACAAATCTCAAAATAATGAAACAACAGTACATTTTAAATGTCTGACAGCCCGATTACAATAACATCATCTTTCTCTTGCCAGACTATCAGAAATGTACCCAGGTCAAGATCCTAATTATAAGCAACATCAACAGGCACCTGCTTTTCTGGGTCAAATGCTTTGACAATACACCCTTATTTAGACCTTACTGTAATGTAATGTTTGCTTATTTATCTCAGTGTCTTAATAATCCATAATCCACTTAGAGCGGTATAGGAGGTAATACCTGATTTGACATTTAGTCTTAATTAACAATTTATCGTACAGTATGTTGCTAGCACATTTCCCTTTTCTTGGTTAGTTGAAAGATTTCCATCCACCTAACACAGTACAATCTGAAAAGGATGTCCCATTTCACTTTACTATTTCCAGTCTAAAATATCTTTAGAATCCAGTAAACATGTTTTAGTTTTGTGTTCCTACATGTTAAACAGTTCCTAACCTTTCTCTACCCTTCAACAACTTTGAGTATAATTTAAGATTAAGACTTCTTTCTTTCTTTCTTTGCTTGGTGAGTAGGGAGGAGGCATGAGATCTGTTTTAGTAAAGATGTAGTACTGTATACCTTACTGACATGTAATTTACTCATAGTAATGTAATCCTCATAATCCATAAAATATAATAGAAAAGAAAAAGCAAAGCTATCTAACTAAAAACAAGATGTGCTTCAGCACAGATATATTGTTTATTCTTAGGATAAATTATTTACATTTTGGGGTATTGCTAGTTTTTAGAAGGCTTTGCTTCTTGATTATGAACATAAGGGTACAAAACTAAGAGGGATGCTTAATCTAAAATACAAGGCTTAAGTTTTACAAAAACATACCTTGGACAGAATTAATGTTGCTAAAGGAGTACATGGATTTATCTGAAAGCTAGTATTAGAGTAAGTAAGCTTGTACACAACTAGAGAAAAAAAATAGAGGAACCCATTAAAGTGTCATGTAAGAGGTATTTTGTTTTTCTTAAACATACAACAATAATAAATTATTAATACAAATATAGTGGTTTCATGAAATATTCAGACACCCATATAATTACAAAGTGAAAACATGTTTTCAGAAAGGTTGGCCAGTTTATTAAAATTCAAAAACTGAAATCTCTCATTCATAGAAGTACTTGGACTCTTAATTTAGAACATTGTAAAAGCCCCTTTGGCAGCAATTCCAACCTTGTGTCTTCTCGGGTGTCTCTACAAACTTGGCACACCTGGATTTTGGCACTTAATTCCATTCTTTCTGGCAAATCCTCTCAAGCTCTGTTAGATTGGATGGGAAGCATCTATAAACTGCCATCTTCAGGTCTCTCCCCAGATGTTCTATGGGATTTAGGTCTCGGCTTTGACTGGGCCACACAAGGACAGTCAGAGACTTCTCTTGAAATCGCTACATTATTGTCGTTTGTATGCTTTGGGTCATTGTCACGCTGAAATGTGAACCAGTGACCTTTTGTCAATACTGAGCTGTCTTCCTGTCCCTGCCGCTGAGAAGCAACCCCATAGTATTGTAGCAGTGCTGTTTAATAAGAACTGCATCTCCCAGCAGTCCTGGTTGGGGCTGCTGGGGTCAAAAGTGGTCAAAGAAGGTTTAAAGGTGTGTGTGTTGCATTTATCTGTCGTGCTGCCTGCTGTTATTGGAACTTTAATTAATCATTGTGTCCTGGACTGTATTCGTTAGTTGGGATCTGGTTTGTCTGTCTACCTGTGTTCTGAGGACAACATTTGGATTTCATTTGCTTTCCCGTAAGAAAAGGAGCGCTCCTGAACAATCCATCCGACTTCATCCCTTCAGTAACTACCGGTAGGACTGTTTTCTTTCACCCTTTCAACATACAGATCGCTGGACTTAATTTTGTCACCTCCCATTTTTCATCCGGTTTGGTTTTCATGGACTTTGCTGTGTGGTGATCGTGTATATATGTTAAATGTAATATTGCCGAAGGGGTCAGGGGTGGTATTACTGTTTTCATTTAGTTAATTTTGTTTCATTATATTCTTAATTGTTTGCCTTTCCCAGTGTGCTTTATTGGTCTCTGTTGTGAGTGTGTGTGGGTCGATCCAAGGCTGGGGACGTTCCTGGGATCTCCTCTATTAAAATAAATAAATCACCGTCACCTTTGATGGTGTGAATCTTAGCGGCCCCTGACCGCTACAGTATGATGCTGCCACTGCCATGGTTCACAATAGGAATTGTATTAGGCAGATGATCATTAGTGCCTGGTCTATGCCAGACATAGTGCTTGGAGTTTACCCCAAAAAGAGTTGAATTTGTATCTCCTTAGACTACAGAATCGTTTTCTTCATGCTCTCAGAGTCCAAGTCATATGCCTTTTACTTACAGTAAGAGATGCTTTTGTGTAGCCTTCTTACTACAAATTTCCAATTAATGGAGTGCTGCTGAGGTGGTTATCCATCCAACAGGTTCTCCCATCATACCAAAGGACTTCTAAAGCACTGTTAGAGTGACCATTGGCTTCTTAGATATCTCCATGACCAAGGCCCATTTTTGCCCAGTTACTCAGTTTAGCCACACAGTCAACTCCAAGAAGAGTCCTTGTGGTTCCAAACTTCTTCTATTTCACGATTATTGTGCTCACTATGCTCCTGGGAACTTACAGCTTCAGAAATGGTTTTATACCCTTGCCTTCATCTATGCCACAATTTTATCTCAGAGGTGTACAGTGAGTTCTTTGCACATTGTTTGTTTATTTTGTCTTGACATGCTGTTTGAATTGTGGGACACATGTGCTTGCCTATCTAAATGATGTCCAATCATTTTGCCACAGGTGGACTCCAATCAAGTTCTAGACGAGGGGTCCCCAACTCCAGTCCTGGAGGGCCCCAGTGGCTGCAGGTTTTCATTCTAACCCTTTTCTTAATTAGTGACCTGTTTTGCTCCTAATTAACTTCTTTTGAATTAATTTTATTTGATTTGCTTTTGAAGACTCAGACCCCTTAATTGTTTCTTTTTTCTTAATTAGCAGCCAAACAATAATGAGATACAAAATTAACCAAAATATAACCAGCAAAACATGACCAACATTGTCAATCATACAATGTCTGAAAATAAAGAAATGTGAAGCTCTCAGGAATGTTGATCTGCTTAGGTCCCCAAAACATTTTAACAGTGATCTTAGAAAAGAGAAAATCAACAATTTTGGAAATGTATGCTATTGCACAATGAAAGCAGCCACAAGCCATTGAAGTAAAGAACAGTTTAATTAACACCAGGAATCGGCTGCTAATTAAGCAACTGGTTGGAGTGAAATTGTTTGGAGTTTGAGGACCTGACTTAGTTGGTTTTCTGTTGGCTCACTCTCTTCACATTTCATTTCTGTTTGGGTGCCATATAAGAAAAGAAATGAAGCAATTCAGAGGAATGATGAAGAAATTCAGAAGATTATTTTCAGATATTGTATGATGGTCACAGTTTTGGTTCATTTTGTACCTTATTATTGTTTGGCTGTTACTTAAGGAAAAAGAAACAATTATTGGATCTGAGTCTTCAAGAGCAAGTCAATTAAAATTAATTCAAAAGAAGTTAACTAGCAGCAAAAACAGTGTACTAATTAAGAAAAGGGTTAGAATGAAAACCTGCAGCCATTGGAGCCCTCCAGGACTGGAGTTGGGGACCCCTGTTCTAGACCCATCTAAAGGATAATTAAAGAAGACAGAATGTACAATTTGGAGAGCCACAGCAAAGCGTCTGAATACTTATAAAAAAAAAAACGGAAATCTTTTATTTATTATGTAGTAAACCTAAAACCTTTTCTGGAAACTCGTTTTCACTTTCTCATATTGTGGTATTTAGTGTAGACTGATGGATGAAAACTCTATTTATCAATGTACTATATACATACATTCTGGAAATTTACATAACTGTAAAATAACAGTATTATTATAACTAATATGAATAAGAAAGCAATAATGACACATACATTTAAAATCACTAACTGAACAGTGAAAAGCCTCTGGGTGTTTTACAGTGGATGGCCTAACCAATTAAAAAGCAGTTAAAATATTTTACACTTCCCAAGTGTCTGCTTCACTGGCACACTACAGGCAGAAGATGTTTTACAAATTGCACAGTGTCATTTGGAAAGAGATCATCTTCGTTATTCTGCTTTGTGGCATCTGCAGTGCCCTCCAAATGCAAGTCATGTCATGATTTATTAGGTTTCTTAGCTGATTGGATGTCCCACATGCCTCTGTTTAATGGACTATGGTTATCAGGTGCATGGTAATATTTTCCTTGTTATCAGCCTGCTAATACACAACCCACTATCAATGCACTTATCTAGTAGTCAATTTATCGTCTATGGCCCTAACTTGTGTTTAATTTGACAAGTGAAGTAAAAGTGGTACTGTTTATCATATTTAAACAAATTAAAAGCTGATCAAATCAATTTTCTGTTGTCCCTAATGGAATGATTAAAAACCCTAATGTGTAAAATTTTTAAATGTATACCTAGACTGATGAAAAACAAGTATGTTTAGTTGTTAAAATATTAAAGCAAAAACTTCATATAATACATACTGTATTACAGAGGTGTTTAATTGTCTCTGGTGTAAAGTAAACACAGTTACACATCTTGTAACAATGGCATTAAGAATGTTTCAGGATGAGTTGCTAGCATGTTACACCTTTTAAAGAACTGCTTTTAATGACATAATTTATATTCCTCTGAGAAAACATCTCAGGATTGCTAGGCAAAGAAGAGCTGTTTCTGAAAATTGTAAAAATAATCTGAGAACTGGAAGCTCTTACTTGCTAATATAGCCATACAGTGGCAAGAAAAAGTATGCAAACCCTTTGGAATTACAGTACCTGCTGTAACTGGCCATACAATGTGATCTGATATTCTCCTAAATCACAAACACAATATGCTTAAGCTAATAACACACAAACAATTATAATCTTTCATGTCTTTATTGAACACACCCATCAAACAGTCATAGCTTACTATGGAAAAAGTAAGTGAACCCTTGAATTTAATAATTGGGCGAACTGTCTTTAGCAGCAATAACCTCACACAAGTGCTTCAAATAGCTATGAATCAGACCTGGACAATGTTCAGGAGGAATTTTGGTCCATTTTTCCTTACAGAACTGTTTCTGCTCAGCCATATTCTTAGGATGTCTGGTGTGAATGGCACTCTTGATGCCATTCCACAGCATCTCAGGTGGGACAAAGTCTTGGCACTGATTGGGCCACTCCAAAAGTTGGTTTTACTTATTTTTAGCCATTCTGAAGCTATTTACTTAAATTGTTAGGATTGTTGTCCTGCTGCATCATCCAAATTCTACGAGCTGTAGCCAGCAGATAGCCACAATGACATTATTCTGTAGAAGGCCTTGATAGACCTGATAGCAAGAAGCCACAAAAGAGCCCCAAATCATGATGCTCACCCCCACCATACTTCATCATTAGGACAATGTTTTCATATTTGTATGCTGTGCCCCTTTAATGCCATTGTGTTCTTGTGTATTTTTTTTACATTGGTCAGGCATGGAATGATATATATATATATATATATATATATATATATATATATATATATATAATATTTTTGAAGAGCAGTGGATTCCTCCTTGGTGTCTTGCCATGGACGCTATAACTGTTCAACATTTTGCATATGGTAGACTCATGTCAACCCGTTCCAATACATTCTTCAAGTCTTCACTTATTTCCCTGGGGTTTTTTTTTACCCCACTGAGCATTCTGTATTGTGCCTTTCGAGTCATCTTGGCTGATCGCCCACTTCTGAGGAGAGTAGCCACAGTACTAAATCATCTCTATTTATACACAATTTGTCCATCTGTAAACTGATGATAGATAGATAGATAGATAGATAGATAGATAGATAGATAGATAGATAGATAGATAGATAGATAGATAGATAGATATTTTATTAATCCCCAAGGGGAAATTCACATACTCCAGCAGCAGCATACTGATAAAAAACAATATTAAATTAAAGAGTGATAAAAATGCAGGTATAACAGACAATAACTTTGTATAATGTTAACATTTACTCCCCTGGGTGGAAGAGTCGCATAGTTTGGGGAAGGAACAATATCCTCAGTCTGTCAGTAGAGCAGGACAGTAACAGCAGTCTGTCGCTGAAGCTGCTCCTCTGTCTGGAGATGATACTGTTCAGTGGATGCAGTGGATTCTCCATGATTGACAGGAGCCTCCTCAGCGCCCGTCGCTCTGCCACAGTTGTGAAACTGTCCAGCTCCATGCCTACAATAGAGCCTGCCTTCCTCACCAGTTTGTCCAGGCGTGAGGCATCCTTCTTCTTTATGCTGCCTCCCCAGCACACCACCGTGTCGAAGAGGGCGCTAACCACAACCGTCTGATAGAACATCTGCAGCATCTTATTGCAGATGTTGAAGGACGCCAGCCTTCTAAGAAAGTATAGTTGGCCCTGTCCTTTCTTGCACAGAGCATTAATATTGGCAGTCCAGTCCAATTTATCATCCAGCACCACTCTCAGGTATTTATAGGTCTGCACCTGGTGCACACAGTCACCTCTGATGATAACGGGGTCTATGAGGGGCCTGGTCCTCCTAAAATCCACCACCAGCTCCTTGGTTTTGCTGGTGTTCAGTTGTAGGTGGTCTGAGTTGCACCATTTAACAAAGTCCTTGATTAGGTTCCTATACTCCTCCTCCTGCCCACTCCTGATGCAGCCCACGATAGCAGTGTTGTCAGCAAAACTTTGCACGTGGCAGGACTCCGAGTTGTATTGGATGTCTGATGTATATAGGCTGAACAGGACCGGAAAAAGTACAGTCCCCTGCGGCGCTCCTGTGCTGCTGACCACAATGTCAGACCTGCAGTTCCCGAGACACACATACTGAGGTCTGTCTGTAAGATAGTCCACGATCCATGCCACCAGGTACGAATCTACTCCCATCTCTGTCAGCTTGTCCCTGAGGAGCAGAGGTTGGATAGTGTTGAAGGCGCTAGAGAAGTCCAGAAACATAATTCTTGCTGCACCACTGCCTCTGTCCAAGTGGGAGAGGGATCGGTGTAGCATATAGACTTTCTCCTGGTATGCGAACTGCAGAGGGTCAAGGGGGTGGCAGACCTGTGGCCTCAGGTGGTGAAGTAGCAGCCGCTCCATGGTCTTCATCACATGTGATGTCAGGGTGACAGGCCTGAAGTCATTCAGCTCACCAGGACGTAATAACTTTGGGACTGGGGTGATGCAAGATGTTTTCCAAAGCCTTGGGACTCTCCCCTGTTCCAGGTTCATGGTGAAGATACGCTGTAGAGGACTCCCCAGCTCCAACGCACAGGCCTTTAGCAGTCGTGGCGATACTCCATCTGGACCCACTGCTTTGCTGGCACGAAGTCTCCTCAGCTCTCTGCTTACCTGGGCTGCTGTAATTGTGGGTGGGGGGAAACTCTCTCCTATGCTGGTATCAGCAGGAGGATGGTTGGAGGGTGCAGTACTCTGAGGTGAGAGTGGGTTTGGGTGGTCAAACCTGTTAAAGAATTTGTTCATCGGGTTTGCTCTCTCCACGTCTCTCTCGATGGTGGCACCCTGCTTCGAGCTGCAGCCAGTGATGATCTTCATTCCATCCCACACTTCCCTCATGCTGTTATTCTGCAACTTCTGCTCCAGCTTTCTCCTGTACTGCTCCTTCACCACCCTGAGCTGGACTCGGAGTTCCTTCTGCACGCGCTTGAGCTCATGGTAATCACCACCTTTAAAAGCCCTTTTTTTTTGTTTTTTAAATACCTTTCAGACAGCCTTGGTGTCACAATCTCTCCTAATCCATTAACAGCTGTGTTTGGTGTATTCCCAGATGGGCTCAAAGTGGTGAAGGACAAACTGTAATTGTCTCTACTACACTATTGGTACGTAGACTTATCTTGTTCCACTAGATGAATTCTAACTCACCTCTTTTAAGTCAGTGGATAATTGATGTTATATTCTGTTTGAATTTGGAAAACAAATCAAATTCTCACTTAGAGGATCTGTTCAAAACATTTAAAACCTGGCAGGATCTAATCAATAACATTTTAGAATAAGCATTTAAATTGGGGAAAATATTTTTTTTTCCCTGCTCTTAAAGTTTTACTCTGTCTGTTGTCCTAGCTCTCTTTCTCGTGGATGAAAGTTGATTTGAACTTAGTTTTGTCAAGTTTGACTTGTTTGTATGGAATTTTACTTGCTTTTAATAAGTTCAATAAAATGTAAAAAAAAAAATAAAAAAACAAAATAAAGATGGTCCCAGATGGGAAGTTATTGGACTGTCTGCCCTTTTAATAGCCCAGTGGATTGCGTCCTTTGGTGTTTCCTTGGTGGTGTCTCCTGTCTGAGCTCACTTTCTTTAATCTAAGGACCCCATATCCCCACCAACTCCTGAGTTACTGGCCTCTGTTGTTCCACTTGGGGGTAATGATTATTACTAACTTGGTCATTTCTCACACTTGTGCTGGTGTCCATGTTTATTGCCCTTCTGGAGCATGCAGAAGTCATGCATACCATACTGCTTAGCCCAGTCTTCCCCACACTGTGTGGGATATGTGTCTCTCTCTTGCCTTCAAATTTCCTACAAGATTGAACCTTGTTGTGTGCCACCCTGTTGGTCCCTTTGCCTCTGGCAGCCTCTTGCAGGCTCTTTCAAAAACACATAGAAGACCATACAAGAATGTGATCTTCAGTTTTTACTTTTGTCTTGTTTTTTTTTATCTACATTTTTTAAATATAATTGCATCAATAGTGTCACTCTCTTATCCTTGAACTCTAGATTAGCATCAATATAATGGTAGAACTTTTGATATGTGGGTATCATTCTTAATTATGCTGTTTGCCTTTTTTCCCATTTGATTTCACTACACATAGTTAGACATTACTGTATAAATCCCTGCACTACCGAATACACGCAAATATCAGTTTGTTGTCTGCACAGATACTCTGGCTGTTTTTTAGCCAATAAAAAAGAGGTGAATCATACATACTGTAGCTGATAACTGGTTCAAAACCAGAAATCAAACATTGTTTAAAAAATAAAAAATACATGAATTTGTTGCAGAAACTGGATTGCGTTATGGAGAAAGTGTGACACTTGTTTTCTTCCCAATATCACAATCTACCTGTTTATTCAAGACATGTCCAGCAAATGATAAACTCAAATGTTGGAGGAGGGCTGGAGTTTGATTTGATGAATGAAACCAAAAATAAGCACAAAAAAGCCAAAAACAGGAAAAGGTACAGAAAACAATCCCAAAAAAGGAATGCCTGAAAAATAAACCAAAGGCAGACAAGTTCAGTACGTAATCAAAGCATTAGAAACCAAAAACTAAGTGAGTTTCCTCCCACAGTCCAAAGATATCCAGGTTAGGTAAATTGGTGGTTGGGGGGTGTGTGTGTGAGAGTATATGTGTGTTTGCCCTGAGATGGACTGGTGCCCTGTAAAGGGTTTGCTGCTGCCTTGTGCCCTATTCCAGCTGGGATAGGTACCAACAGACCCCCATGACCCTATTCAGGATTAAGTGCGTTGGAAAATGGCCGACTGACTTATAATGACCTTTTCTCCACCAACCTCAATGAATCTCTGAAGAACTAACTGTCCAGCCAGAACTATATAGGCTGAAGGTGGAACCTCAGTAGTACTGTAAAGGTGTCCTCTCCTTCTAGCGGGGTTCCACCCACAAAAAGCAAAGAATGCATTAAAACTTACAAATGCAATACATAAATAATAAATAAATATGCATGTACATGATTGTGAATGGAAACTTCAGAGCAGGTGAAATACTGACAGTGTAAGGTATTTTATGGTGGCTGGAGTCCCAATTCTGCCATCATCCCCCAAGTTTTCTCTGCAAATTGGAGGACCTGTTTGTAGGGCTCGATGCAGATTAACATCATACTCAGAACAAAGCAATTGCAAGTTAAGGGTCTTGCTCAAGGGCTCAAAGAAGTAGAGTCACTTTAGAGTTTACGGGATTCAAACCACAAATCCGTAGCCTCAAAGCCACCATTCCGCCCACTTCGGTGAGACCACACAAAAAAGCAAGGCAACGGGTAAGCACCAGCAGCAGCATTCATTTAATAGCAAATAAATAAATACAGCAATCAACAACTGATCTCAAAGGCAACAGCAGAAATCAGGCATGGACAAAGTTACACTCTGAACCGGCTTGAACAAAGCATGATGTGATTTTGTTAAAAATTGTACATCATACACAACTTTTTTTGACTAGGATTATCCAAAATATATCCAGGTCAAGAATTATGAATAATGCCTCTCTAGGACATGTGTTTTGGTAATGTCCTGCAATAAAAAATAAAAAAGACAATATTTGTTATTTGTCAGAGAGGTTTGAATAATGACGGCAGATAAATCAACACTCTATCATGAAAAATGTACTGTAATATCTCACATCAGTGTCATCTTATATTCTGGTGAACAATATTTATTGCACCCTCCATAACTCAGTGAATTTGTTTTTAATTATATCATGTTTTCACTAAAAGGAATGGCGCAGAGCTTTTACAGTATTTGGTACAACTTCATGAATGTTGTATTAAAATAAACAAGTTGGGTCTCTGTTTAGCTTCTTTTTTCACATAGCTCTCTAAACTGGGTAAGGGAGGGATGCTAAAATTAATTTGATTTGATCTGATATAGAACACACATGTATGTAAAGTAGTATTGATAGGATTTGTGTCTTTTACCTAATGCATTGTGTTTAATAAAATTATACGGTAAATGCACATCTAAGGATCCTGATTATGAGGTTTCTGAACTGTGAAGTCAAAGAAATCATTCTCAGGAAGCCCAGAAAACCCCTGTACTATGAAAAACAACAAATATTGTACATCTGTTCCCTTATTTTAATACAGAAGCAGCTTTAACCAGGAAGGAAATTACACCTTTAATGTAAAAATACTGTTTTTTGCTTCCAGAAACTTTATAATTACTTGAAGCAGTATCTTCAGGCCTTTAACTGTTTCCAACCTACCAACACATTTTGTTTGCCATGGTTAATGTTGCCTTTTTCCATATGGCACTTCAGTCATTTTGCTTCTTCTGATCTATTCTTTTCCACCCCTAAACATTCATTCAAAATTCTTTGTTACAAGGCCTACTTAAAGAATATATTCACATGTGATTTTTCATGATTATTAGTTTTCAGGGATGCTTCTTTCTTGCTATGCCCCCAACAATGTTGCATTTGAGCCACAAAAGTTGAGAGATTTGCACTTTCTCCTGCATCAATGGATCAATCTCCAGGAGTCAAGCAGAATAAAGAGTTTCTGCCCCCTCTGTGATGTGTCTATCTTTGGTTGTAGTTATTCTGCTCCATGTCCCTAATGTGTTGTATTGTTAATAATTTTTATACTTCCTTGGGCTTCTTTTCTGAGAGTTATGTTCATTTGCATTCCAATGACACATCTTGATTGGATGGTTTGTGGTGGAATGTGTTAGTCTTGGTTTGTTAAATGGATCATGTTTTATTCCAGTGGTTGGCCCTGTAATACTTAGGGCTTGGTTAGCCAATGTGTGGGGACTGTGGTGACATGGCTATGACTTACTGTTGTTTTTTTTTTTCAGTCTTCCACTTTACCTTTTTCTGTCTTTCACTTCCTATCACCTCTATGGCTAGCTTAATGATTGACTCTTTAAATGTTTGAAATGTTTTAGTTAAACTATTTTTGTACTAAAGAAATCAATGTTGCATTCCTGAAAGAATCTTAGCTATTTACCAATAAGGTGTGATCCTTCTATTGAGATTCAAATTGTTCCTCCAAACATTTGGCTTGGACTCTGATGATACTAGTAAATTATTATTTGTTGGTAGAAAGAGCTGCTAGAAATACTGTGCTGTACTCTGTTCACTCTATGACGCCATACCACCCCCCAAATCCAATCAACAAAACTCTACATTTCAGAGACATTTAATTTATTCTTAGCATTGCTGCAGTCTAAATTTTAAATTTCCCCTACATTCCACTTCACTCCAGTCCAACAGATTGCAAATTTACTTCTGATTTAAATCCTGTTGACTCTTTTTGTTTAATACTCCCATCTGTTATACAATATTCTTTCTTTCTCCTCACCAGATTCCCAATTCACTCGATATTGTTATTTTCCAGGAACTTGATTCATAAGTCACACGTGCCTTACTTCCTTCCACATCCATTTCAGATCATAAATCTTTTCAATTGCAATTTTATTTTCTGCCACACAGCAATTGCTGGAGGTTCAATGCATGCATTTTTATTCAATAGTACAAGCCAAATTGAGTGTACATTGTTTGTGTACATTGAGTGAGTGTACATTGTTTATGGCTCCTGTGTTTTATTGTCTGGTAGTAAAGGCACAACACAAATGTCTTGAATATATTTGTAAAAGTTTTAGTTAAAATTCAGAGTAAACAGTTCACACAAAAAAGAGAAATTTGAAAATAGCAAAAAAGGGAAAAGTTCTTGTTAAGAAAAGTTCTGTTCAAAGCTTAAATCTTGTTCCATTTCAAATCGTTACAAATCACTTCAAAACATTCCTGAACCATTTTAAAATGTTCAGAAAACTGTATGTCTATCCCATTTCTAAGCTGAAAATGGGTCTTTTAAGTCCCTGTGTACTGGGACCTGTTCTAAACAACAACTGGCTCAATTAACACACTGTATCTCAGTTATAGCAAGAAAGTTCTATCTCATACTAACTTACAGGGTGAAAAGACAATACCATTATCTATGAGAAAAAAGAAAACCGTCAGTGGTTCAATGGCAATTGCAAATAGCAGTGGTGACAAGGGGCTTCCTTGTCTGGTATCACGTTCTAGTTTAAAGTAGTCTGAACAAATGTTGTTAATACAAATACAAAGTCTTCTTTAAACTCAGTAGAATATAAGGATTTATAGTAGTCTCTAAATGTGTGCATTATATTTTTATGGTCAATGATTTCATCTCCGTTCGTGTTGGTGATTACTGGGATTGCATTGCGAACTTCTTGCGTGTGGATTTGTTGAGCTAAAAGCTTATTAGCTTTCTCTCCATGTTCATAGTAATGATGTCTGGATTTATAAATTAGTTGTTCAGTTTCTTTAGTTGTGAAGAGGTTGAGTTCTGAATGCAGAGCCTGCCTTTTCCTATGTAGAGCCTTGCTTGGTTGCCTGGCATGTTCTTCATCTATTGTAGTAATTTCGCTTTTTAGTTCTGATACTTTTTTGGTTTCTAATTTATTCCTGTGGGAAAGATATGAAATAATCTGTCCTCTTAAGAAGGCCTTTAGAGTTTCCCAGAGTATGCCTGCAGAAACCTCAGAGGATGTATTTGTCTCTAGGAAGAAACTGATTTGTTTGGATATAAATTCTGTGCAGTTCTTGTCTGCTAATAGAAGTGGGTTAAGACGCCATCTACGAGGTGAGTGTGTGGGGCATAGTGACTTTAGCTCCAAGATCAGAGGTGCATGATCGGAAATAACAATAGCATCGTACTTGCAAGATTTAATCGTAGGCAAGAAATTATTATCTATAAAGAAATAATCTATTCTTGAGTAGCAATGATGTACTGGTGAGTAGAAAGAATATGTTCTTGAGTTTTGGTTTAGAAAACTCCAGGGTTCTGATACGTTTTGGTCAGTTACAAACTGTGTAATTATCTTTGCAGTGTTAGATGTCATCCCCCCTGTGACTGGAGTCCTATCTAAGAGTGGATTTAAAATACAATTAAAATCCCCAGCCATTATAATTTTATGAGTGTTCACATTGGGGATGGATGCAAATACGTTTTGTATGAATTCCTTATCATCGACATTAGGTGCATAAACATTTATCAAAATCATTTTACAGTTAAATAAGTTGCCCATGACCATCACATATATCTCCCTTCCGGATCAGATACTACATCTGATGCTACAAATGAGACTATGTATGAGAATTCCCACACCTCTAGTTTTCTTTGTAAAGTTAGAATGGAACATTTGGCCAGCCCAGTCCTTTTGCAGATGGAACTGATCCTTGCTTAGTAAGTGGGTCTCCTGTAAAAATACTATTTTAGCGTTTAAACCTGTTAGCTGAGAGAGTACTTTCTTTCTCTTTAATTCATGATTCAGGCCTTTATCATTCCAGCTCACAAAGTTAACTGTCCCATCATGGAGATATTGATTCTGAGTGTTTGATGTCATTTTATAGTCTTAACTGGAAGTGACACAGCTTTAACCTTAATTTCCTATTTCCCCAAGAGTTATTACCATGCAGCCTATTGTTAAGTTGGTAGTGTCAAATAAGGACAAACAACAGATTAAGGGTTTGGGGTTTTGACGCCCCGTATACTGTAAATTAAATCTCAGGTCAAAAAGAAAGTTCAACAACTCAAAACTTTTTCGACAAAACTGTAGGGAAGGACGGACATTTTATAAAGCTGGACAGGAAATAAGGTAGGAGGGATGCTGGGAGGCGTTGCAGTGGTTTCTGGGAGTGACGTCATCTATTTTGTTCCGTGTTTACAATTGCACCCGGAAGTGTGCGTTTTCAGGATTGTTCCGGGCGCTCTTTATGGCTCCGCCACTTCGGTCTTTCTAAGGAATTAAAGAACCAAAGGTTAGTACACTGCCGTAGCTCCCTCGCAGGGTGTTTTACGCAACAGACCGGGTCGCTCAGCTGCTCCCTAATCGCTCGTGCGTGGCAGTACCCCCCCGTTAGCCCAGACCCACCGGGTCGGGCGACCCAAACCGAGAGGTCATGAATGCGGGAGAGAGCATCCGCGTTGGCCTGCAGGGAGCCCCGACGATAAACAACACTGAACTTAAACGGCTGCAGGTCCAAAAACCACCTGGTGACACGAGGATTCGAGTCACAATGCAGGGCCATCCACTGGAGGGCGGCATGGTCCGTTATCAAAGTGAATTCCCGTCCCAACAGGTAATACTGCAGGTGGGTTACTGCCCATTTAATCGCCAAGGCTTCCCGCTCCACCGCCGCATACCTGGTCTCCCGGTCCAGCAGTTTCCAGCTCAGATACAGCACAGGATGTTCAACACCATCGATGCTTTGGCTCAACAAGGCACATAACCTGTGTCCGAAGCATCGGTCTGGAGAAGAAAGGGTAAAAAAAAGTTAGGAGTGCGCAAAATTGGAGCTGAGGTAAGGGCCCGTTTCAAGTCACTAAATGCACGGTCCGCTTCCTTGGTCCACACCGCAGTAAAAGGAGCCTGCTTCTTTGTAAGATCCATCAAGGCTGCTGCTCTCTCAGAGAAGCAGGGCACAAACTGGCGGTAGTACCCGGCCAACCCTAGGAAGGCTTGCACCTGCTTCTTGACCATCGGACGGGGCCATTCCAAGATGTATTTAATTTTAGTGCACTGTGGTTTAACTAATCCACCTCCCACTAGGTATCCTAAATAACGGGTTTCGTTCATCCCGAAGTAACACTTTCGAGGTTACTGATACGAAGCCCAGCCTTCGCTAGCGACAGGAGAACCGTATAAACCTGCACTACATGGTCCTCCCAGGTGCCGGAATAGATAACCACGTCATCCAGGTAGGCGGCACAATAGGATTGGTGGGGCCGTAGCACTCGATCAACCAGACGCTGAAATGTCGCTGGTGCCCCGTGCAGTCCAAAGGGGAGTACCTTGTAGTGCCAGTGACAGCTAGGGGTACTGAATGCCGTTTTTTCTTTCGCGGATGCCGTTAAGGGAATTTGCCAATACCCCTTCGTCATGTCAAGTGTAGTCAGATAGCGGGCCGTCCCCAGTCTCTCTAGGAGCTCATCCACCCGGGGCATGGGATAGGCATCAAACTTCGAGACCTGATTGAGGCGCCTGAATTCGTTGCAAAACCTCCACGACCCGTCCGGCTTGGATATGAGGACGATAGGACTAGACCAAGGGCTATGGCTCTCCTCGATGATGTCCATGTCCAACATCCGTTGAACCTCTGGCTCCACTTCAGCACGTTTCGCCTCAGGGAGACGGTAGGGTCGTTCCCTGACAACCACCCCTGGGTCGGTCACAATGTCATGCTTAATCAACAAGGTCCTGCCAGGTGCCTCGCTGACCACCGGGACAGACAAGATGGCTCTTTCGCGCTCCTGTCGTTGTTGGGGCATCAAATTGGAGCCGAATTTAAGGGGCGTATTTTCGGAGAATAGGGCGTGAGTAGGGCCGGGAGGAGGGTCCGGTTCCCGTTCTCTTCACGGCTTCAGAAGATTGATGTGATAAACCCTCTCACTCGGTCGACGATTCGGCTGGCTCACCAAATAGTCGACGAGTCCTTTTCTCTCCTTAACTTCGTATGGGCCCTGCCAATGGGCCAACAATTTCGAGTGCGAGGTGGGCACGAGCACCATTACGCGATCCCCTGTCCGGAATTCGCGTAAAGAGGAATTTCGGTTGTAATTCCGGACCTGCGCTGCTTGAGCTTTGGACATGTGATCTTTTAGTAATGGTCTAATTTTCTCCAATCTATCGCGTAATTGCGCGATATATTCCAACACATTGGTGGAAGGACGGGCCTCCCCTTCCCATCCCTCTTTTAGTATGTCCAATAGTCCCCGGGGTTGACATCCATACAACAATTCAAAGGGGGAAAACCCTGTGGAGGCCTGTGGTACTTCCCTGTACGCGAAAAGTACGAGTGGTAAAAGCTGGTCCCAGTTTCTACCGTCCTCTCTGACTACCTTGCGGAGCATCTGCTTCAATGTCTGGTTGAAGCGCTCAACTAGTCCATCCGTTTGGGGATGATAAACGGATGTCTTAAGATGCTTAACCCGGAATAGTCTGGCAACTTCCCTGAACGTTTCCGAAGTAAATGGGGTACCCTGATCTGTGAGGATTTCTTTGGGTATGCCCACCCGGGAAAATAATCCTACTAATTCCCGTGCGATGTTCTTTGTATTAGCAGCTCGCAAGGGAACTGCTTCGGGGTATCGAGTTGCGTAGTCCACCATTACTAAAATATATTTAAAACCACGCACCGAGGGTTCCAGGGGTCCCACCAGATCGACACCGATCCGTTCAAAGGGTATATCAATAAGGGGAATTGGGATTAGAGGAGCGCGGTCCCTCCGAGGAATCTGTCGTAATTGACAAACCGGGCAGGATTGACAAAAACGCCGGACCTCCTCATTGATCCCGGGCCAGTAAAACTGGAGCTTCACCCTCTCCAGTTTTTTTTCGGCCACGACATGGGCGCCTTGGAGGTGGGCGTGAGCTAGTTCGCAGACTTCCCGCCGGTAAGTCCGCGGCACTAGCAACAACTTTCTTACCTCGTCATCATGTTCGGCTACTCGATACAACAAATCATTATCTAATACAAAGTAGGGCCCGTGTGGTGTGGAAGCCATAGACGATATGTCGTCAGCGGACACTATAGCATTTCTGGCGAACTTCAGGGAATCATCGTTCCATTGTTCCCTTTTGAATGACGCAGGGGTAGAGCGATATTGCACATCTAACCTGCTGAGTGTATCCACTATTGGGTCCGTGGGAGCACTCGACTGCTCCGGAACTCCACCCGGGGTCACTTCTGGGCTGAGGTCCGGCGCCGAAGAGGGCTCCCCCGAGCTCCCTACGTCATCAAAATTCGCCGAAGTGCATGGTGTGAGAGCAGCTGGGAGGGCTTCCCGACCATCCATAACTAGACCCGGTTTGGCTTTTGGAGTGGTGACAGTCCTACCGCTTGTATTGTTAGACCAGTCCTGTCCCAATATTAGTGAGAAGGGAGGCTCTGGCATCACGGCCACCATCATTTGTTTCAGAGTCCCTTCCCAGGAGATGAAACACATTGCGGATCGGTAAGGCCTGGTCTTTCCGTGCACACACTTGACCCCCAAATGCTGGGCTAGCCACTGTCGCGGTAAAACATAACGGCGAGCAACAATGGTAATGTTACTCCCGGAATCAAACATAGCCACCACCGAGTGCCCATTCAATAACACCACTCCTGTATTAGTAACCGCGAGGGGATTAGACAGTGCACAGTACCTTACCTCCCGGGTCCAGCTGCAGTCCATGGGCTCCTGATTGAGGGGGCAAGCTGGCAGCAAGTGTCCTGGCTCCCAACACTTGAAACAGCGCGGGAGCGCGAGTTTACGCTCCTTGGGCTTGACCGGAGCCTCAGCAGCGCGCCGAGAGGGCTTGGGGACAACGGGCCGTCCCTGTCGAGACCCCCGACTGGAGCCATCAGATCCCCCGAGTTGGGTCACCGCCAGTTGTCGCTCCAATACCTCCAGAAGGCCATTCATGTCCTTAAACGGGTGCCTCCGGACCTGCTGGGCGAGATAGTCTGGCATCGCATAAATTAAACCCTCACATGCCACTTGCTCTACCACCTGGCGAGCCTGGTTCTTATCTGGCCGTAGCCAGCGCCCTAGCTTACCCCAGTACTCGAAAGCCTGGAAGTGTGGGGTCAAATCTCCACTGCCGCCAGGCGCGTGCCTGCTGGCCGGAGGTCACTCCGTACCTTTGATATGTTTCTGCCTTCAGGAGGTCATATTGGGCGGCTTCCTCCTCGGGAAGGTCGTGATAAGCTCGTTGCGCGGGTCCCTTCAGGTACGGCACCAAAAGGGACGCCCACTCAGCCCGCGGCCACTGATTACGGCTGGCGTTATGCTCAAAAATGTTTAGAAACGACTCTATGACGTCGTCGGCCGTAAGGGGCAACATCGGAGGGAGAGGAGGCCTCACTGGCTCCGGTCTTACTGCTTCTGCTGCCGCCAGCCGCCTCCTCGTATCAGCGAGCTCTGATTTAGTCACGGCTGCGTCTACCTTCACTGCCTGCAGCTCTGCGACGAGTGTGTTGAGGACCGCGTTTAGGTCATGTCCTTCTGTTATCTTTTCGGACTTCTTCCAATCCTGCTGACTACGCCACTGTCAAATAAGGACAAACAACAGATTAAGGGTTTGGGGTTTTGACGTCCCGTATACTGTAAATTAAATCTCAGGTCAAAAAGAAAGTTCAACAACTCAAAACTTTTTCGACAAAACAGTAGGGAAGGACGGACATTTTATAAAGCTGGACAGGAAATAAGGTAGGAGGGATGCTGGGAGGCATTGCAGTGGTTTCTGGGAGTGACGTCATCTATTTTCTTCCGTGTTTACAATTGCACCCGGAAGTGTGCGTTTTCGGGATTGTTCCGGGCGCTCTTTACGGCTCCGCCGCTTCGGTCTTTCTAAGGAATTAAAGAACCAAAGGTTAGTACACTGCCGTAGGTGTTTTACGCAACAGACCGGGTCGCTCAGCTGCTCCCTAATCGCTCGTGCATGACAGTAGTTATAATTATAAGGATTAAAAGGATAGATTAGATATAGCCTGCTCTCTTTCTCCTCCCCCCTTATTCCCCACCCCCCCATTTTGCCTCCCCACATGAGGCTGGACCCCACTTCACAAAGTCTCGATCCTCTGACATACCTAGAGACAGAGCACGTCCAAAGCAAAACAATCCCCCATTCAGCGGCATTTTAGGATTAAAAAGTAGAGCTATCTATTGCCAATATAGTCTAAATACTATATGCCTAAAATATAATCATTAACAAACTATAAGCATAAAATATATAATATATAATATAATCTTCAGCAATCTTAAAGTAATAAGATAAT
>NC_041399.2:167330735-167393235 GCF_900747795.2 Erpetoichthys calabaricus | reverse complement strand
GTAACTCTTGTGTTCTGTTTGAATTCTTCAAGCATCCTATTGTTGTATCTTTGAAATAGGATTTCCACTTCAAGGTATATTGCCTATAGTCTTGAGTTTTGTCTACTTAAACATGATAGTCTTTGTAATCTGTACATACACTGATGGAGATACAGCTTCAAGAGGTCAGTGTTAACATGCTGTATAATATAGTAATAATAATAATGTGAGATTTAATTATAATAAGATCAAGGTTTTTTTAAGTTAACATAGCTGCTTTCCTCTGAACCAAGGCAGTCAACAAGCCCGGAGGTGAGTGAAATATCACGAGACAGAGGGTCAATCTGCGGTACTAACGCTTCTCTCTCTCTTTCTTCAGACAAAAGGAAGAAAATTAAACCTACCTTACTTCCAGGTTCCAAGATGGCTGCTGGAATATTACCTCTCGCATCATCGAATGACATCACTTCCGGCTCCAACCTATGATAACACTTCCAGTCTCCAGTCGATGACATCACTTCCACCCATACATCACTTACGCTCACTTTTGATGACGTTGCATCCATCTGTCAGTTTCAAAGTCATCTCCTGCCAACTCATTTCCGCCCGCCAACTTTATTTTGTAGAAAAGCCACCATTTTGTAAATGCCATTGTGATGTACTGTAAAGTAATTTTGATCACCATGCTTTGCCTTTTTTGTTTTCTTTGTCCTGAGGACATTATACGGGGACGGTCCCCGACTCTTTTTTCGTGTGGAAATCTTTTTTCTTATCACACTATTTATTTCATAGAATCCATGATACCTCAAACCCAAGTACAGTATATAATGTTCTCTACTTTCTTAACACCTATGCTTGCTCTATCTTGTATAATTAGTACCTCATCTCTCCCCTTACTGCTATGATTTGTTATTCCAGCTATTACTTTCAATCCTCTCTAAAATGTATTTGCCATTCTGTGCAATGCTTTCTCTGATTCTGCCATGATCACAAGAATTCACTCACTAAGCACTCCCAGCACAAGAACATTCAAAAAAGGGCTAAGAGCCAACCCCTGATGTAAATCTATTTGCATATTAGACATTTGCTTCTCCATGTGACAGTTCTTGCTGTTGTTGCCAGTCTTTCATATATAATTTCTATTTGTCCTGCCTGTTTTTGCAGAACTTTCCTCTTTCTTAGATACCGAAAGACCACAACCCCTTGGACTCTTCTTCACCTGATGGTGTTGTACAATAAATATTACTGCTTCTTCAACTTCAGTGAATCCATATGTTCCATCATCTATCCTCACAAGTTCTCTTAATCTATCATCTTTTCTTTTTAATGCTATTATTAAGTATTCCATTAACTTAACTATATGACAGTTCTCACAATTTAGTGCATACTTTCTTTGTTTTTAAACAGTGCACTCTTTCTCCGGTCATTTGGGATGTTTTCCTTATCCCACATTAATTCCAGCTGCCAGTCCACTCCCCAAAACCAATACATTAATCATTTCAATCTAAACCTATGAAGGCCCAGGTGGACTTTCTTGCCTTCATCTTACTTAATTCTTTTTTATTTTCATCTCTTCAACAATTTCAACTTGTCCTCTATTATTTTCTGCATTTAACAATTACCAATAATTTCCCACCACCTAATTTTAATATTTCTCTCATTTTGCAGGATATTTAGGTTTTCATCCTTGATTGCACAGACTCTTCTCATATATTGTTGTTTTCTTATCATTATCGTACGCATATGCCTTTCTCCTCCTGTTTTGAGTTTCCCATACATATCATACACTACAGTACCTTTGCACTTTCTGTCACCATTATTCTGCTCCCAATAAATGTTTCACTTTCCAATCTTGCAATGCCTTTGATGTCTTCCTTATTGCTTCCTGGTCTTTGTCATTCCACCATCACGTTGTGGTTGAACGTATTAATTGTCCCACCCCTATCACTACTCTTTACATAAGCACTGTTCTGATTTGTCTCCAAATACCCTTTTTTACTTTTGGAACTTCCCAACTATTTCTTTGTCTCTCTTACATACTCATGAATCTGATCTCTCTTTTCTACCTTCACATGTCAAATTGATATTGTAGAATTTTCACTTATCTTCTTTTTTCACCATAATGTCAATTACAAGAAGTTTGTGTTGAAACCCTGCAGGTATTACTTTACACTTGACTACAAACTTTCTGGCTGTTGTACTCATCAGCTTGTAACTTATCTGACTTTGAACTCCACTACTGTTACAGGTTTTCCCAAAGCAGGTTTATGCACACGAACATGGTGTCCATATACACCAGCCAAAGTCTGGCACTTTTAATAAAACATATTCTTCCTCTTTGCAGGTTTTTCCAAAACCTATTCTCCTAATCACATCGAAATGATTTCCAGTCCATGTGAAAAACTGCAAAGGTAATGAACATTTGTAACTGAAATTAAAAGGTTGTTCAACCACCAAAGAACTGGCCTAGAATCAACAAAAAGTACATTCAGGAATGGCTTCCTTATTTGACAATAAGCTTAACTGTGGGAATTTATCTGGTACTTCCTTGACATTATGCACCAGCCAAGGCTGCGCTTCTGTTATTCCTCTCACATAGAAATTGCCCAGAGATATTAACTCCCTCTATGATACACATTTTAAATTGTCTGTGGGTGGATTTACTTTCACATTGTGTATTGATTTTTTTGACACTGGACTATAATTATATAAAAGATAAAGAAAGAGGGGTGTGTATCAGCTGAGTTTTGGTTGTGCTCTCTGCCCAGTAACTTACCCAAGATATATGTCCTAGGAAGGCCCCTGAATCTCCTTGCAGAAAGTAATGTTTATTACATTTTTCATGAAAGGCACTGAAAAGTGTCCTTACTAGATGTCAAACTACCTCATCTGGCTCTTTTCTGAGAGGAGCCCATCTCTCTTCTTTACAAGGCCCTCTCAGTCTGTGAAACTTCTAACTTTGTCATGAAGATAGAACCATGAAACCTTTTAAACTTCTAACTTTGTCATGAAGATAGAACCATGAAACCTTTTAAAGGTTGTTTGCTTGTACTCAGGATCTCAGTCTTTTCATCATTACCCTGGCCTCTCAGCCATCAAAGGGTGTGGAGAAAAGAGTCTGTGGATCACCCCCCGGGCACATCTGAAGCAAGTATTACCATCCTGTGCCAAGAGGGGGCACTCTCACTATCCTTCTCCACTTCTTTATCCTCGGCAGCACTGGGAAGACAACCAGTTAGATCAATTGACTCTGCCCCATGCAGTCTCCCACTTTTAAAATCTGCTGCTGCTGGAAACAGGTGGTCAGTATTAAAAATGACTGGACCAGAGTTCAGAGCTCCAAAAACTGAATGATGGGTTGGGAAAGAACCGACTTGTTTTTTGTTGATTTTGTAGAGGCGCAGATAATGGCCCTTGTTTTTTGATATATTGTGACTTTATTAAAGACGGACAACTGGGTTGGCGCCCCACATTTTCCTGTTCGAACCTTCAGTGTCTTATTCGACTTCTTCTTCTTCTTTTGCTGCTCCCTTTAGGGGTTGCCACAGTGGATCATCTTGTTCCATATCTTCCTGTCCTCTACATCTTGATCTGTCACACCCATCACTTGCATGCACTCTCACCACATCCATAAACCTCCTCTTAGGCCTTCCTCTTCTCCTCTTACCTGGCAGCTCTATCCTCAACATCCTTCTCCCAATATACTCAGCATCTCTCCTCTGCATATGTCCAAACCAACGCAATCTCGCCTCTCTGACTATGTCTCCCAACTGTCCAACTTGAGGTGATCCTCTAATGTACTCATTCATAATCCTATCCATCCTCATCACACCCAGTGCAAATCTTAGCATCTTTAACTCTGCTTCCTCCAATTCTGTCTCCTGCTTTCTGGTAAGTGCCACCATTTCCAACCCATATAACATACAGTAGCTGGTCTCAATACTGTCCTGTAGACCTTCCCTTTCACTCTTGCTGATACCCGTCTGTCACAAATTACTCCTGACACTCTTCTCCACCCATTCCACCCTGCTTGCACTCTCTTTTTCACCTCTCTTCCACAATCCCCATTACTCTGTACTGTTGATCCCAAGTATTTAAACTCATCCACCTTCACCAATTCTACTCCTTGCATCCTAACCATTCCACTGACCTCCCTCTCGTTCACACACATGTATTCTGTCTTGTTCTTACTGACCTTCATTCCACTCCTCTCCGATCCCTGATGCAATCCCACCTCCACATTGAATGCATCCGTTACACCTACCGCAGACTTCACCACTGTCACACTTTCCTCGTACATATCCTGTACAACTCTTACGTACTTCTCTGCCACTCCTGACTTCCTCATGCAATACCACAGCTCCTCTCGAGGCACCCTGTCATATGTTTTCTCCAGATCCACAAAGACGCAATGTAACTCCTTCTGTCCTTCTCTATACTTCTCCATCAACATCCTCAGAGCAAACATTGCATCTGTGGTGCTCTTTCTTGGCATGAAACCATACTGCTGCTCACTAATCATCACCTTATTTCTTAACTTAGCTTCCACTACTCTTTCCCATAACTTCATTCTGTGGCTCATCAATTTTATCCCCCTGTAGTTACTACAATCCTGCACATCCCCCTTATTCTTAAATATTGGCACCAGTACACTTCTTCTCCACTCCTCAGGCATCTTCTCACTTTCCAAGATTCTACTAAACCATCTGGTTAATAATTCCACTGCCATCTCTCCTAAACACCACCATGCTTCCACAGGTATGTCATCTGGACCAACAGCCTTTCCATTTTTCATCATCATCATAGCTGTCCTTACTTCCTCCTTGCTAATCCTTTCCACTTCCTGATTCACTATCTCCACATCATTCAACCTTCACTCTCTCTCATTGTCTTCATTCATCAGCCTCTCACAGTACTATTTCCATCTGCTCAACACACTCTCCTCACTTGTGAGTACGTTTCCGTCTTTATGCTTTATCACCCTACCCTGCTGCACATCTTTCCCAGCTTGGTTCCTCTGTCAAGCCAATCAGTATAGGTACTTTTCTTCCTCCTTAGTGTTCAACCTCTCATACAACTCATCATACGCCTTTTCTTTAGCCTTCGCCATATCTCTTTTCAGATTGCACCTTTTCTCCTTGTTCTCTTGTCTACTTTCTGCATCTCTCTGATTATCCCACTTCTTCTTCGCCATCCTCTTCCTCTGTATACTCTCCTGTACTTCCCCATTCCACCACCAGGTTTCCTTGTCCTCCTTCCTCTGTGCAGATGTCACACCAAGCACCCTTCTTGCTGTCACCCTTACTACATCTGCTGTAGTTGCCCAACTGTCTGGCGACTCTTCATTGCTACCCAGTGCCTGTCTCACCTCCTCCCTAAACTCAACCTTGCAACCTTTTTCAACTTCCACCATTTGATCCTTGGCTCTGCCCTCACTCTCTTCCTCTTCTTGATCTCCAACATCATCCTACAGACCACCGTCCTATGCTGCTTAACTACACTTTCCCCTGCCACTACTTTGCAGTCTTCAATCTCCTTCAGATTGACTCTTCTGCATAGGATGTAATCTATCTGTGTGCATCTTCCTCCACTCTTTCAAGTCACACTATGTTCATCCCTCTTCTTAAAATACGTATTTACCACAGCCATGTCCATGCTTTTGGCAAAATCCACTATCCTCTGACCTTCTTCATTCCTCTCCTTGGCACCATACCTACCCATCACCTTCTCGTCTCCTCTGTTCCCTTTACCAGCATGTCCATTGAAATCCGTTCCAATCATCACTTTCTGTCTCTTGGGTACACTGTTCATCACTTCATCCAGCTCACTCTGAAAATCTTCTTTCTCATCCATCACACACCCAACTTGCAGGGCATATGCACTAATGACATTCATCATCACACCTCCAATTTCCAGCTTCATAATCATTACTCTCTCTGACACTCTTTTCACTTCCAAAACACATTTGACATACTGTTCCTTCAGAAAAACTGTTCGAACCTGCAGTTCCTTATTCGACTACAAGAGCAAAAATTAAGTTAAAGGCTTTGTCAGGTCATTTCACTATAACTTAAATTGCACTATGCAGTACAACTCACAGTGTTACCATAAGGCCACTGCTACACAAATCTGTTGGCCATTCTCACTGGGATGCAGTAGCTTGGTCAGTTCAGCTCAACCTGCTGCTAACTGTCATCCTCCATAAGATAGGTAGACTGAATTGGAAATTAATTACAGTATTTACTTATCTTATTATTTATTTCTATTTCCAAAACCGAATGCAATAGATTTAATTCTCTAAAAACAAGCTTCTTTTTTAAGTCATGGAACAACTGCATTAGGTGTAGGTTTTTATTGCAAACAATCTTAGCCCTAACTTCTGTGACTTCTGTGGCTTTGTAAACTCAATGTTTAACTACATTTCATGCTACCCAGTTCCAAAGATGAGATGTTTTTGAAAGAACACTATGGCATATGCTATGACATGTCAACCAATGCCTGGCAGACTTAATATATATAAATGCAAAGTTTCATACATATGGTTTTTCTATATCCACAGGCCAAATCATAAACAGGAAAAAGGAGAATAATATTTGACTTCAGTCATAAGCAAAATTAAACTCTGATTATGAGACTAATTGCAGTTAAAGCCTACAGCCTTATTAGTGTGCAACACTGAAGACAGATTATAAGTGTATCAATCACCTAGCAGACACAAATGTGTCTGAAGGTCTGACTATACTGGTCAGAAAAATCTGTTTTATAGACACTGGTTTGAAATTACTTATTTGATTTTCCAAAGGAAACAACAAAACTTTTTTATTTCTTATGCTGTTATTAATCAGTTTTAGTACAAAATGTTCATCATTTGCAGTTTTAATAACAAAAAATCCCAGGTCTTCCCTGCATGAGGTTTGAATGTTCTCCCTGTGTGTGTGTGTGGGTTTAGTTTGAGTGCTCAGGTTTCCATCCACTGTCAAAGGAAATGCAGGTAATGTAAATTGGGGATGCTAAATTGGCCCTAGTGTGTGTTTGGTGTGTGGGATAGACTGATGGACTGGCACCCTGTCCAGGGTTTGTTCCTGTCTTGTGCCCTATGCTATGCTGGGATAGGCTCTAGTCCCCCTTGTAATCCTGGTTCATATTAAGCGGGTTAGAAAATGAACTGGAATTGAAATAACAAAAATAGATATGTAGTTTAAAAAAAAGGTTCATCCACCTATTTTCAATTAAACAGCTTTCCAAGTCACTTTTAAAAGAAGGCTTAAGTGGTTAAGCCTAAAGTTTCTGCTTTTTCTTTAGTTATGCTTTTTGCACATAACATCTACTTTCTTTTACTGGTAGATGTAATTATTGTTCATGGATACTCCTACTATAACTTGCATAGTTTTATTCTTCTCTCTATACTGTTTTCAGAAACCTTTGTGTTTTCTGCCAAAGATGAACATAACTCTCATACTGATTGCTGTTCCTCAAAGCTTGATGAAACATAGCCTTGTAGTCATTACAGATGTGATTAATTCTATACACCAAGTTTTACACTATACAGTGTGTCACATGAGCAGGAAAGAGAACAGTTCTTTTAATATATTTCTGTAGTTTGTTAATTGACATTATAATAAATCTAAGTGCTTAAAATTCTGCAGTGGACAGCACTGGCCTTGAAGATAGTGAACCGTGAGATTTTAGGAAGCTCCATTAATCAAATATAATGTGTCTATTAGTATTAATTCTTTTGATAGAAAATAATCACATCTTCACTAACTTCATTTACAGCTGGTAATAAGAATTAATAAATCAAAGATGCTATACTATAAGATATTAAAATATACAACTATATCAAAGAGTGATATCTTTGAAAATAAGTTTACTTTCAAACTTTTGAAATGTTTGTCTATTTAGAAAATAAAGTAAAGCATGCAAAAGGTATATTTCATAAATATATTTTTGGAACCTGATTTTAATACAGAATTAAACATGGGAGTATCCACTACAAAGAAGAATGTGATGTCAGTTTAATGTTGATTACAGTCACACAGACTAGTTTAAAATTACCAGTTATCCTAGAGTGTACTCACACAGACAATTCGTTCCATGCCCGAGCACGTTTGTCCGCATGTAAAGTCTAGTTTGTTTGACTAGTGTGATTGCTCCATGCCGGGCCAACCGTACTGTGTCCTGGCCCAGCTGGAAGAGGTGGGTCCAAGCACATTTCAGTAGCATTCAAGCACAGTGTGATCATTAAACGTGCCCGATCTTGGAAAACAAACATGACATCAATGATACGACAAGTCAGATAGTGCAATTCCCATTTCATTCCATACCATATGAGTTAAAAATAGGTTTTTATTCTCACCTTACACATGAACATGAATTGTAGTTGGCAAGAAAAGCTGCAAATTCCTACCTTAACACTGTTTGTCTCTGTAAAGATCTTCTTGTACGTCCAGCTCAATTAGCAGCAAAACGTTGCACTGCACACTCAATATATCTGTAAGAGGGTAGAGCATTATCTGCCCTACACAACTCCAAAACATCTACAAAATAAGGAAAGTCATTTTGACATGCATACTGTCACTCCGTGTTCGGATCTTGTTTTGTCACAAAAGCGTGGCCAGGCCCAGAATGTTAAAGAGCAGTGTGAGTGCAGGCCAATGGGGGAATAGGGAGGGGGAACAATCACACTTGGGCACAGGTACAGAACAAATGTGTCTAGTGAGAGTACACCCTAACATACAGGTAAAAAGAAAAAAGAAGAAAGGGAACAAGTAAAACGACTGTGGCTGGGCAAGGACTTAAAAACTCTCCTGGCGTTGTGTAGTGGCAAAAGTGCTGATCATTTTTCATCGTTCCACCCAATATGTATTTTACTTAATATAATTTCTTAATGTTTACTGTGAGCAAAAGTATGCTAGTGGCCAGAATGGACCAAAGATAAAGCAGGGCATGGAATCATTATGTCAGGAGACTTGGAGCGAGATAGATGTCTGCAATGACTGTTAGAAGTATCTTTACTTTTGAAACAAGCCCACAAGTAAGTCTAGTCAGTGTAAGAGGTGTTCTGGTAGACAAATTTCCAGGAGCATAACAATTACAAATATGGCCTGTCTAATTGACGAGGACTGCACTGTTCTCCCAATACGCTAGGTGGCAGTAGACAAGCCCAAAAAGGGAAAGGCAGTGCCATGCTATTTTTAAAATTAAAAGTTTAAAAATATAGAGTTCCAGTGTATAATAGGAGGTACACTTCCACTTGGTACCAGTCAGAATTCCTGAGCATGGAAGTTATCCCAGGATGAATTACAAATAATGACTCTTTGGCAGTTGTCAAAACAGTTTGCTTCATTTAATGCAAGACACCCATCAAAATTTTAAGATGTGAGTATCTTGGGTTGCATTAATAGGAGAAAAGACATTGTGTACATTCAGCAAGATTAGATGGGTGTGCTAGTGTGTGTTATTGCAAATCTGTAATCCATAAATGCATGACTTACCATTATAAAGTCATAGCAACTGCCGTGCATACTGGAAACATCCACTGTTTAGATTTAGTAGTGTGTGCCTTTAATAGGTAGGGAATTTTAGCAAGTGGTTCCATTTCAGTTCTATTTTTGCAGCTGACACACAGATAAAAGCCATGCGATTTCATCCGGTTTTCAAGACATGACCTTATACTGTATATTACCTTGTGCTTCATTTCTGGTTTATGCATAGGACTTTGGGATTTTTCATCCTGTTGTCCATTTGGCTTTGACCACTGCTTATTCCTGGCCAGGTTATGTCTTTAATCTCCCACACCTAGTTAATTTTTTTGCATTAGGTTGTGCCAAATTTCACCTTGGTACTGTGTCAGCAGATAATGTAAAATCCAAAATAAAGTCTCCTGTTTATCTTGCACTTGGTTTAAAATACAAAATTTTACTTGAAACTACCACTTTTCTCTCTGGTGTTATAAAACTTAATCTAAAACAAACTCAAAAATTGTGGCTACTGTATTGTAAATCAGTTATCGGGGTGATGCACAAAACTTGCATTGCTGTTTTGCAAAGAAAGATACTTTATGTGGCATTTAACTATTAACAAAGAATAGTAAAAGTTACAGCATTATGTTTTAAGTATTTAAAGTACATGAAAGCACTGCCTCGATCGTGTGTTACCTCACTGATGGACTTGTGCTGCAAGGCACGAACAGGTCCACGCGGGACAAGTGAAGGCCTGAGCCAACTCCTGCATCTCTCTCTGGTTCACATCTCAGTGTCTTTGTAGCTGCTGCTATCAGACAAGAAAAGCAGAGTGCCTTCAAAAGAAAGTGAACTTTAGTGTATATAAAGGGGTCTAGTAGCTTGTAAGAGAGAAGTGAACTTTACCTACCATAGTATCATTGAGTCATGGAATGCTTGAGCTTGGTACGCCTCTTTGCTGGTCATAAGATTAACGTATGTGACCTCAGGAGAATTGCTCATTTAACACTAGAATTACCAAAGCCTATGAAAAAACTTGTAAACCCGGCCCGGCTTAAATCCGTTTGCACCTCTTCATCAGCGTCTTTTGTGTTGTAAATGTGTCAATAATCATAAGCAGCCTATTATCCCATTCCTCCACCAACACAGAAAGGGCAAAAAGTTCTCCCAGCTCAAGCCTTGTTTATCTGGAAGTGAGGTACCAGGAGCTGTATAGTGTAAATAATATATCATTAGTTGGAACACATGCATTTCATGTGTATTCATGTCTACAAAGATCTATGTAAGTGTAGCATGACAGAAATGTTGAACACATACCTAAAAGACAAAACTTTTTTCATGTTTTGGTACTAATGACAAAATTTTGACATTAAGTGTATAATGTGTGAAGACTGAAGTCCAAATATCAAATAAGCACTTTCACAAAAGGTACAAGTATAACATAACAAGTGTGCTCTTTTATTCAAGACTATAACCAAAGAAAAAGAAATCGGGTTAGTGTTTCATTATCACGACAGCTTTGGTAGTACAGCGGTAAGAACTGCTGACTCATAATCAACAGATCGTGGGTTTGAGCTTTGCCATGTCACAAAATAAACGTTTTGAGTAGTGAGCTACTCTTATTGTTACTATTATACAATAAAAACATATTTCATTTGAATCTGTAACAGCCGGTGGAAATGTATGGTGCTTGTAAAGGTTAGCAGTTTTTTTTTTTATTCAGTTTTATTCTCTCATTCGCATTCACACAGAGGTGAACACAGATGAGGATGAGGGTTCTACATCAGAGAAAGAGAACAGAAGCCCTACCCGCAAGAAACGTTCACTCACATACAGTATAAGAACAATGCAGCTGAACCAGACGTAAAGGCAAAAGATGGCGCCGTTTGGATGCAGGAAGAGGTCCTGCCAGTCAGTCTGCCCCACAACTGTCCTGCTTACAGAATTTGCCAAGGTATCATGCAAAGCACAGTTTGTGATTATGTTTTGTGATGGTCTTTATATAAAAACATTTATATGTTACTGATATAAAAGACAGATTGAATGTTATTTACTTTGATTTATTTATGTAGCTTCCTACAAAGTAAAGCCACAAGTAAACTGCAGAGCTTCCTGTGTAAATTTACTTCAGTACACATGTACTTTATCAGCATGCTCATGTCGATCAAACAGAGGAACCTCTGCAGATAGTAGGCTGCTTGCTGCTTGTGCCTATTGACACATTTACAACACAAAAGACACTGACGAAGAGGTGTGAACTGATTTAGGGTGGGCTGGGTTTTATCATAGGCTTTGGTAATACTAGTGTTAAATACAGGGCTTAAATAGGGGGTGTGAACTTACCTGCGTCTACAGCAATAGGTTGAACAGGTTAGATATGGTCATAGATTGGCTGGGCAGATCTTAAAGCCAATATAAAGTCAGTTTATTTTTTTTATTGCATTGTAAATATTGTATATACTGTATTCAGTATTTTCTTTTCTTTGTCCCTTTTCAATTTTTGCTTCTATGTCACTGCAGAAGGACTGTATAAAAAAACTCACATGACACACAATTATTTTGTTGTACAGCACTTTGTAAATGAATTGCACCATTGTTTTTGTTGAACATTTTGTCTGTGTTTCATCTCTCCCTCTGATCATGTTTGGTCCATGAACTAACAGATATCCAAAGTGTAGTCTGGTGCCCAATTCCCACTACATGGGGTACTACAGTCTTGTGACACTTTTAAGGTTTTTCAAAAATACTAGATAATTAAAGCAATGTTTATATTGGTTTTATTAAAAAATAAACAAACTCCAAACAGTATGTCAGTCTAGTAAGAGATTTTAGACTTTGTGAAGCCTTTATTAGGTTGAAGCTCACAAATTGGAAGAAGTAATTTCTGTGCCATTTTAGCTTTGAAACCTGGTCACGGCTGTGTATATTAGAGTTACCGGCAGCTGTTGCTACTTGTAAGGGTAGCCTATTAAATTGTGGACCATTTAGAGCATTATCTGACAAACTTAGCCACAAAACCTACAATCATTAAATCTGGCTAGTTTATTGTTATTTTGAATGGCAGAAATTATATAAAAAGGATGTAGCATAACACTAGCAATGTCAAATTCTGAGTATTGACTTTCTAACAAGTAAAATCAAAAGGGCAAACCAAAATAAAGTCACTAATCATTAGTCTAAAGCATAAAGCACTCTTAAATCTTCCCTTTGAATTTTTTTTAATCTTTTCTCCGAGCCAACAAAGTTCAAGTAATGAAGTGGCATGGTAGATTGCCTAAATCAGGGATTAAAATGAAACAAAATCTCATTATTAAAACTTTTAGTTAGAACAATTTGACATTCATTTTTTGACAAAACCCTCAACATATTACAATTTCAGCACATGACATCTCTTCATTAGCTTATTGTGATGAATGCTTTACTTACAGACTATTAGAAAAACATATATGTGTTTATTTTAGGTTGCTTTGACCTGTGATTTCCAAAACACCTTCATTTTAAACCATTTTTTGAAAACTTCCAATGTGTATGTCAAGAAAATATAAAAAGGAAAACACAATCAATAAATAATAAACAGCATTTTTATCTGACTTAAACAACCTACACAATGAAGAAAATTTAGGCAACCTAAGAAGCTCAACCAACCCTTAATGAAATAGGCTATTAACAAAATCAAGAACTTCCAATTTTCCAGTGATTTTCCTTTTTGTACTCATTAGACTCTAAGTGTGTGCCTGAAGCTTTTCCATCTTGGTCTCTTTCCTAGAATGGCAACAGCCGTATTTTTAGGAGAGCTGCTAGAGACTCTTGTCTACAGGGGTTGAGATGGAATTGAAAACAGAAATTCAAAAGCTGGAGGCTGACACTGCTGTGCTACAGATAGTGGAGCCTTTTTTTGGTTTGCGTCTTTGTTCTTCTTACTTGTGAAAAAGTCCTTACTGCTTTCTGCAGTCTTCTTTCATTTTGCCTCTCAATGATATTTTCCTGTAAGTGCCTCTGATGGGTCTGGATCCAGCCATTTTACCTCGTACAGCTGTGCCATTATCTCCGAGTATGCTGACCTCTTGGTTTCATTTAAGGCAGTGGACAAATAGCATATCAGCCAACTCACATGTGAGGGCTTATGCACCTGCAGTGTTAATGTTTTTGGATGCAAGTTTCTCCATTGAGACTTTTCATTCTGCCAAAACAAAAAATAAGGCAGTCTGATGGAGAGGAGAGACTGGCATATGAAAGGCTGTCAGAAAACTTGAGCCGTAATTTGTTACTGGGAAGATAAATTCATCATTCATCAGAACCAAAACGCTAAACTAACTGTAGTCAAGAAATTGAGAGCCAAACAAAACAAAACAAAAAATTAAGAACCAGGAACACTAAACAAAAGAAGGTCACAAAAGAGATTTGTTCTGTCTACAATGTTCACAACTTGGAAGTGCACAGTGTTGGCCTTATTACTGTCATGACAATGGCATGTACTTCAAGCCATTCATGCATAGCAACATGTAAACAATGAGTCACAAAATGGCAGAGTCCATTGAAAATAAAATGTCACAGTGGGAAGATGCAAAAATAATTTCAAACCATTAAACCTAAGCTTAAACTATGTTTAAATGACAGAAACAAATTCTCAATAGTGAAATGCCCCAAAACAAATCTCATATGCATTTTTAAATGGTAACTGGGAACTCAAGACAAATTATTAAAGTATTCACATTACATCACACATTTCCTGATTCCTCACTGCCTGAGAAACAGAAAAAACAAACGTCTCCTGAAAAGTACAGTTAAAAAACACCTTGTGCATGGCTTTTGATTGCAACACTTATAACAAAACATGTTCCAATAGACGATACACTGCACATGTTCACACTGCATACATTGAAGTGTGGAATAATCATTTAGATTTTAATGGGCAGTGCAACTAGTTAATAATATTTTCGTAAAAAATGCATGCATTTTGCAACTTTTGAGCGCATGAATGGGTGATGGACATGTGGATTATGTAACATGAGATATACACATTTTTTTTCTTTTTTTCATGGACATTTTTTACATTGCTTGCCATTGAAAACTGGTCATAATTATGCACTGTTACATCAACTGCTTTCTGTTGTTCCGTATGAAAACATGACATTAATATTTTTTTCTTGAGCACCACTGCAAACTACATAGGGTAAGTAACAATGTATAATTTCTGGGTGGAGTATTTCTTGGAGTATTCCTTTAAAATTCTAAAGGATTTTTATAAAAATGGCATGGTGTAATTTCTACTAGTTCAATTACTTTAAGTTAGTGCGAAGGGATTGGGAAACCACTTGGGCAAAAGCACGCTGTCACAAAATAAATAGACAGAAACAAGCATAAAGTGTTGGGGAGTTCACTGTATAATCTCCTGGATGTAGAGTTGTCAAATGGGACTGGTTTTCTGGTCATATGTATGATATACAGTTGATAATCTTGCACCATAGGTAGTGTTCTTTTATATAATGAGAGAGGAAGTTACAACAAAGCAGAGGAACAGGAAATGACATAAAAAGCGGAACAGGAAGCGATGTCATACAGGGACTGGAAGTGACATCATCGGATGACGACGGAAGTGATGTTATCATGAGGGATCCGGAAGCGACATTATCATTGTTCGGAGCTGGAAGTGATGTTGTCAAGTGGTTAGTGGAATTTTCGTTGTCTGGTTGGAATGAAAGAGAATCATTATTCTTTTGTACGTATGTTGAAAAAGGTAAAAAGGCGTAAATATTTATTTCCAACCCTCTATCTGTTGTACTTTCACTCTCATTTGGACCTTTTGGCTGCCTCCTAAGCGCATGTGTGTGACAATGCTAAGAAAGAAAAATGAAAATAAATTGTAGGACATTAAATAGATTATACAGTGTCACGCACGTGCGAGTAGGAGGACGTTGTATGAACCAAGCGAAGGTAATTCCACGCCAGGCCATGGGGTGGCGGGGTGCACTAAACCTTCTCCTGTTATCTCTGCAGACCAGCCACTGGAAAACCTGTCTGACTCATCGCTGAAGACATCATTTCCGGCGCCTAGGCTGACGTCACTTCCGGGTCTGGTGCCTAGGCTGACGTCACTTCAGGTTCCGGCGCCTATGATGACGTCAGAAGAAGGTCACTTCCGGTCTTGTCAGTTAAAACCGCCATCTTCTCAAACCTCAACCAGTTCATGTCTGGACTCCAACAGAGACACTTCTGTCTACAAATAACAAACCCATTGCAGCCAGGGATAATATATGGGTGGCTGCCCCAAACCTTTTTAAGTGTGTCGAGTCTGATCCTTTCACAACAGGTTGACCTTAAAAGTTAAGCAGAGACTAAAATTATATTTAGTGTGTCACAGTGTGACAGTAGTTAGCCTGTGTGAATATTTAAGCATTTCTTCACTGACAAGCATATTAGTTTAACTGGTTCCTCTCACACAGTGCTACTCCATTAACACTGTACGTAAATGAGTATTGAGTGCAATGGACAGACATTACCTGTTTCCTGTTTAGAGTCCTAATTCAGGATAGGCTCTGGTTCTAATGGCTCTAGATTGGATTGAGTAGGTTAAATAGTGGATAAACATATCAAGATCCCTTTATTTTGGATATTATATTTGTTTTGTTTAATGCCATCGTTGACCCTTTGGAAAGAATTGTAACATTGCTATTCCAATTTTGCAATGAGAAGTCAAGCAGAATGATACCTTTTATTGAATAACAGAACAGATTACAATATGCAAACTTTTCAGGCAAATCAGGCCCCTTCTTCGGGCAGTTTGTAATTTGTAAGTTTTGGATCCAATTCATTTCATTAAGGCATTAAAACCATTTAACAAATAAAAACAAAGCTGATAAATTTTATTTTACCATCTCTACCTAGATCATATCTAACACTGCCAAATCCCTCCATACGAAAGAAAGTGCTGTATTACCTTCTTTAGTATAAATGTGCAAAATGACAAACTCTCAGGACATGCAGCTTAATAAGTTTGTAGCTGCAGTTTAATCCTAATGTGTGTTCAGTTTCCTGGTGTGTGCACAGATTTCTTGAAAATCCTGTCATTTCTTTTCATTCTGGTGGGTAGTTTGCTATTTTTATCAAAAATATCAAAATAAGACTAGGGAACAAAAAAAAAATACAAAAACGCATTATTTTTGATTTGTCTAGTCCCAGACATTTTTCAGTTGTTTTGTTCAGCACGCTATTTTTGTTTTGCAGCTGTCGTTGCTACTGGTTGTCTATTTATTCATAACTTTTGTTTGTTATTGATTTCCCACTGTTGTCCTTTGCTAATTAGACTTGAGTTTTTGGTGTGACATCCTCACCTCAGCCACTTAAGAATGATCTAGTGATGCAAAAAATATATAAATACTCAAATATGTTTTTATATGTCCCAGCTTGTTTCTACTCAATTTTGCCTAGTTCTTCTGTGATTTTTCTTTAAGAAAGAAAATTTCACAAGAACAGTTAAATTATTACACATAATTTATCTAAATTTCAAGTTTAGTGTCTTAATATTTTAAAAAATAGAAATTGAAAATTGTGCATATGTTTAATGCTTTGTAAGTTACATTTCAATCTTAAATACTAAATAGAAACAAGTGCCATGCAATACTTTAATTAAAGTCCCTTTTTCATTTTTATTTTTTTAGATAAAGTATAAGCCATAAAGTTCTGCCAAACATATCTCCAAATAATAGTGTTTTATGTAACGCTCCTAGTAGAACCATTTTGTTTTCAACCTTTAAACCTGTCAGATCCTTAGCTGATTAATTTTTTCTTGTACATTTATTGAATGCAGGTAGCTGAATCCAATTAGTGTCATTCTGTCTTTCATGGCAGCCAACCCTAAATCTGTCTCAAAAACTCGAATCCTATTAGCACACAGTAACCGCCTCTGTATTTTATTCGATGGTTTTTATGGGCATTCCAATGTCACTGCATCAAAGGAATTGTATCTGTTCATGAATCTTATGACGCCAAAACCTTCAACCCCATTATCCAGGTGAAATGCCCTTCCTTTGCTATTTGTATCTGACAGTGTTTCACTCCATTACCTTCTGCTTTGTAATAGTTCTATATCTTTGCAAGCTTGCCTTGAACTTTTTTGATGCAGAATCAGTAAACTTGTAAGGCCATTCTTTTCCAAGAAGGCAGATCTAAATGGGGAACTGATAAAAGATTTTCTAACAGGCTTGTTTGCTGCTCTCACTGCACTAACAAAAAGCAGTTATTTTCAACCTATTTAAATGGTCTGCATCTTTTTACTATTAGCTAGAATAACTATTAGAACTGTCAGAAAGCCATTTTTCCAACTGAAATTGTAAAACTGATGTTTTGACTTTAGTCCACCATTAAAGACACTTTGACTATAATGTGCAGTAAATGCATACTGGAGGCTACTGATGTCAACTATTAAAAGAACTTTGTGTTACAATGTTCTGTATAACATGTGAAACATGAGTGCCTTAGCTTTGTGCAATCCTATTCTGAAAAGGTATGGTTTCATTTTTTTTAATATGTGCTCTAACTGCTCTAATACTTGCAGTTTATCAGAGTAACTCATAAATTTAATTATTACATCATTAATAAACATAAAAAAGTTTATTTAAGTCTCTGTAAAAGTATTTTTCCAGTAGGCAATTAAAGTAGTTTAACCTTCTAAAAATTAAATGAACATGATGATAACATTTTACATGGTCATATGCTTTTCAAGAAGAAGATACGCTTTATAGATTCAACTTTACATCTTTATCATTAATACAAGTTTACCAGCAGGCTGAATTTGTTGTAATGATTTGAACAAAGAGACAATAGTAGACAATGAAACATATAATAGCCTGTAAAAGAAACATGAAAAAATAACTGTAACTATATTATCAAGCAATTTAGTTCCTAGGAATTTCTCTTGGTGTTACATTCATACAGTATATATGCTTAAAGTAAGTACAATTAACAGCATAACATATTTATGAACAGAATAATATAAATAAAACTAAGCATTATGCAGGCATAGCAGCATTTTATCAAAAGCCATAAGTCAGTTTTCTCAAATACTGTAGTTGAAATAAATGTCCATCCTACTTATCCATTAATTTTTATCTTCACTTCAGTTTTCCCTAATGGGTGAAATAAACTACTATCCACCTATCCATTAATTTTTATCTTTATTTTTATAAATGCAATGCTTTATTACAGCTTGTCACTCGAAAAAATGCAAATTCCTTTTTTCAGATTTTATTCATTTCAAAACAAAACTCCCACATGTTCACTTGTATTATTGTTTTGTTTAAATGTTAAATTATTTTATCATTAAGGCTTTGAATTAGTTTTTTTTAATATTATTAAACTCCTTTATTGTTATTATATTGGATTTTGTTGTAATGATCTCAGGAATGACTTTTGAACAATGGTATAAGATGCTCTTGATTATCATCACAAAAGCACAACTTCAATCATTAGAAGACTGTCCAGGAGAAATAATTGTTCATGAGGCTTACTGTTTGAAGGGGTTTAAACATATGTATGATACGTTTTTATAATCTACCAACATATTTTTGCAGTGAAACTGACATATAACAAAGTGCAGCATTTCAATTTGGGGTGAAGTGAATTTCCTTGCACTTATAAAACACTTCAGAATAATTGAAGAATCAAAGCACTTTATAAATGCAGAGTTATTTTTATCAGTAAAATTTTAAATGTCAACATGCTTTTCATGGTAATATGTTAGCTTTTCCCCATGTGTGGTATAAAAAAAACAGAAAAACATGAATTAATTAATTGGAAACATATCTTTAGTTTCTGCTATAGTGTGTGTTCAGATTTTTAATAGTAAGTTGCAACTCATCCCCATAAAGCATCCTAAAGCAGTACTACACAGAAATTGATGTTATGAATTGAAATCCCCTTTTTCATTTTTTTCTCCAAAATTTCAAATCGTTTCCCATTCAAAAAAATGAAAGGTCTGCATTTAAGAATACGCATAAGTTTGATTTAAATTAATGCTATAACAATGCTATAACTGTATTCAAACCCCTTCACTTTCTGCACACTTTATTGTGTTGTATGTTTAACTTTAAATGTATAAATTTTCCATGTTTACATATTAATCTACACTTAATAACCCATTATGACAAAGAGAAAATGTTTTCAGAAAGAGGTTTGCAAATTTATTAAAAAATCCAAAAAAATCTTTCATTTGTATAACTATGCAGGCCCTTAATTCAGCCATTTCAGCCCCGTTAGCAGCAATTATAGATTTAAGTCTACTTGGTTAAGTTTCTACATGCTTTTCACAGGTGGATTTGACCAGTTTACCCCTTTATTCCTGGTAGATCTCTAAAGCTCTGTTAGATTAGATGGGAAGCATCTGTAAACTGACATCTTTAGGTCTGCCAACACATGTTTTATGACATTTAATTCTGGGCTTTGTCCCCTCAAAGACAGTCAGAGACTTCTTCAAAAGCCACCTCAGCATTGGCTTTGCTGTATGCTTTGGGTTATTGTTGTACTGGAAAGTGAACTGTCACCCTAGTCTTGAGGTTGTATGCACTTTGGAGCAGGTTTTCGTCAAGAACCTTTCTGTATTTGGCTGTATTCATCCTTCCCTCAATTCTGTCTAGTCTCTTTACGCCTGCCTCTGAGAAGAACCCCATAGCATGATGCTACAACCACCATAATTCACCATATGGACAGCATTAGGCAGGTAATAAGCAGTGCCTATTATTTGCTGGACATAGAGCAAGGTGGATGAGTTTAAATACTTAGGATCAACAGTACAGAGTAATGGGGATTGTGGAAGAGAGGTGAAAAAGAGAGTGCAGGCAGGGTGGAATGGGTGGAGAAGAGTGTCAGGAGTGATTTGGGACAGACGGGTATCAGCAAGAGTGAAAGGGAAGGCCTACAGGATGGTAGTGAGACCAGCTATGTTATATGGGTTGGAGACGGTGGCACTGACCAGAAAGCAGGAGACAGAGCTGGAGGTAGCAGAGTTAAAGATGCTAAGATTTGCACTGGGTGTGACAAGGATGGATAGGATTAGAAATGAGTACATTAGAGGGTCAGCTCAAGTTAGATAATAATAATAATAATAATAATTCATTACATTTATATAGCGCTGGTTGGGAGACAAAGTCAGAGAGGCGAGATTGCGTTGGTTTGGACATGTGCAGAGGAGAGATGCTGGGCATATTGGGAGAAGGATGCTTAGGATAGAGCTGCCAAGGAAGAGGAAAAGAGGAAGGCCTAAGCGAAGTTTTATGGATGTGGTGAGAGAGGACATGCGGATGATGAGTGTAACAGAACAAGATGCAGAGGACAGAAAGATATGGAAGAAGATAATCTGCTGCGGCAACCCCTAACGGGAGCAGCCGAAAGAAGAAGAAGAAGAAGAAGTACAGTGATCCCCCGCTACATCGCGGTTCAGCTATCGTGCCCCCGCTACATTGCGGATTTATTAATACTATTATTATTACTAGGGGGCTCCGCCCCCTGCTCGCTTCTTTTGCCCACACCCGGGTTTGGTTTACCAGATAAATAATTTAAAGAGATTGTTATTTTTATGGGAATTGTTACATATGCATTATTTTCATTTTTACTTTAAAACTTTTGTAAAAACAATATTTGTCCTTTATTACCTGCCCCAGGTTAAATCTCCTTCTCGTGGCACTTATAACGCTGCTCACATTGTGAAGGGGGGGTCTGAACGCACGCTAAAGAGATGCGATCGGTTCAGCTGGTGTCTTGCTGCTGATGCTGGCCAGCTGTGTGTTGTGCTTGTCGCGCTTTGCGTCAGTCACTTAAAAGCCTGTACAGCAGCTGTCCTTTTGCCACTTTGCGTCTCTGCCGCTCGCTTTGTGAAGGGGGGGAGCTGAATGCACACTAAGCAGAAGTAGACTTTGTGCTGCTTCTGCCAAGATGCCTGTTCTGCTTGTCGCTCTGTGTGTTCTGAAGGGGTCGGGGGTGAGGGATGAACGCATGCTAAGGAGAGGTGCTCGGATCATCTGCTGGGTTTCTGCAGCTGCTGCTGGCAAGCTGCGTGTTCTTGTCGTTGTTTTAAGAGCTGAGAGCACCTGAAGTTTTGTCTGCAAGCATTCCAACAACTGCTAGGTTAGATGTCAGTGAACTTGTTTTAAATTGTAAGCATGGCGTGTCGTCAAAGTGTCTGTCTGAGATGATCTGGTCTCGATCGCTTCGCTCAAACAACCCCCCCCCCCCCAATCCCCGGAGGAGTGCTATGCTCCTGCCACTTCGTGTTGTGAAGGGGGGAGCTGAATACACGCTAAGGAGAAGTGGACTTTGTGCTGCTTCTGCCAGGATGCTTGTTCTGCTTGTCGCTCTGCCCGTCAATCATTTAAAAGCCTGTACAGCAGCTGTTCTCACTGTTCTGTCTCACTGCCTTGTCTTGCGTGACATTAAAATGTTTTATAATAGAGAGATGTTACTCATATCCTTAGCCCGACATCCACATATCATATGTGCTTACAAAGTGTGTTTTAATAAGTTTACATGTGTTTTAATCATGTGGGAGGGGTATTTTAAGGTTTAAACTATTAAAAAAATGTTTATTTATATGGTCTTTCTATATTGTGGATTTTCACCTATCGCTGATGGGTCTAGAATGTAACGTCCATGATAGGCTGGGATCACTGTATAAATAAAAAATATAGTAATTATTACAAAATAAAGGTTGACTTTTATTCAATTTACATTTGTGCATTTTTTCTTATGTACTAATTTCATCACATAATATATTTTACTGTATTGAAATTCTTAGCATTAATAATATAAAAATAATTGCATTATCAGATTACACAATATATATTTTAGTACATTTAGAACATAACCAAAGTTTATTTATAATGTACTAATAATTACACTTTAAATGTACTTTTTCAACTATTTCTAAGACTTTTATTATTCACTTAAAATATAATTATAAATTTAAAATGTATGGTAAGTATATAACTTTTATGATAATACATAATTAAAATTCCACTATAATGTACTATTTTGCAAATTTAAATAAACTTAAAAGTATGATCAAACAGTAATAATACTATTTTAAATGTGTTTGTCATGTATTTCAAATATATTTAGTATTAAAATAAAATGTAATAATAGTGCATTTGTTGTAGATAAAAAGTTAATTTTACATCAATTATGAGTGTCCATGGATTTTTTAAAAGTACATATACAGTAAGGCAATACAATTTAATTATACTGAAGCATACCTACAGTAATATAGTCCCACTTTAGTGTGTTCAAGAATATTTAACACTAATAAAGTTGATATTTTGAACAATTCTTCTACAATTTAAATACATTTAGCACAAAATTAGTAGTTCCGATTAAACACATTTGAAACATATTTAACATTAGACCTGGTCCAAGTACATTTTTTTGTACTTTAGCACACTAGCATTTAGTACACTTCAATATACTTTTTTCACCTGGGAAGAAATCTGAATTCTTTTTGAATCCGTTGTATTTCAGTTACAGCGTACTGACTTATACTATGCTTCTTGACTCTATTGTAAAATCATTAAAAGCAAACCAAACTATAAACACATTAAAAATATAATTTCAAAAGTAGCAGCACTACAGACTAAAGAAAGCATTCTTCAAGTGCAAGATTCAGAGCTAACCACTACAGTGAAACAGTTTGTGTTTGAATCCGAGAGAAGTTGCTTCCATAGAAACATTGGTAACTATAGTTAAATAGCCGTAGATCCCGTATTTCTAATGAAACAAGTAAGCCCGCGATTCACTAGCGAATCGGAAAACCTAGAATGGCAATCAGTTTCTGTTCCGTCCGATCTGTGGATGGATGACATATCATGGAGGGTGGGTGCATCTGGGCAAATGTCATTTAATCCAATAAGCATATCTGTACTAAAGCGGTTTCGTTTTGTGGAGATGTGAGTCTGTTGCCTTCGCTGACACCGACTGCTTGAATCCTTTCATTGTTGAGCCGTGACTCCTTTCGCACAGCATGGACCTTTGGTTTGAGCCCCGCGTGTTGTCACAGCATGGACCGTTGGGGATTCGGGAATCCCGTACATCCGGGGATGCCGTACATCCAGTGAGCCCTGCGCTCGTTTATTGTGTTTATCTGTCTGCTCTCGTCTCGGTGTTTTCTGTGGCTTATTATTACTGTATAGGCGCTTGCGTTGTAGGCACCTGCGTACATATGCCGTGTAGTGTGGACGTGTGGGGTTTCCATACTGTAATACTGGAATGTGATTGAAATATGCGCTGAATATTCTCGTTTCTGTTGTTAGTTGGTTTGAGCCGTGACTCCTTTCGTTTTTGAGCCATGACTCCATTTGCAAGCGCGTTGTAGGCGTGCGCGTGGACCTTTGGTTTGAGCCGTAACTCCTTTCGCAAGCGCGTTGTAGGCGCGCTCACAGCATGAACCTTTGGTTTGAGCTGTAACTCCTTTCGCAAGCGCGTTGTAGGCGTGCTCACAGCATGGACTTTTGGTTTGAGCCGCGCACGTTGTCACAGCATGGTTTCGTTTTTGAGCCATGACTCCTTTCTTAAGCGCGTTATAGGCGCGCGCATTGTCACAGCATGGACCTTTGGTTTGAGCCCGTGAATCCTTTCGTTTTTGAGCCGTGACTCCTTTCGCATGGACCTTTGGTTTGAGCCGCGCGCGGTGTCACAGCATGGACCTTTGGGGATTCAGGGATTCCGGACATCCAGATTCCGTACATCTGGGGATGCCAGACATCCGGTGAGCCCTGCGCCCATCCGGTTTACAACCTTCGGTTAGTAATATGGATAGCCGTAGATCCTGTATTTCAAATGTTATTTAGGCAACCCAAACAGTTGCAGAGACTTCTTATGCCAGTGCTAAATAATTGTTTAACCTTTGCCAAGTCCTATTGCACCTGAAACGTTTTAGCTTTTATAATTTCACTAGTTGAAAAACAACTCCTATAATAAGAATTAAAGTGGTCTTTAATTGTGTAGAAGGCTTTTTGAGTGAATTCTATTCTATATTTGATTCCCCAGAGATGACAATTTTTTCCACTGGTGGACTACTAAATTTAAAACAAGACGGTGAATCATTTAGCGAACACAAATAAATTCTCAGAAGACAGCTTTCATTTTTGGCATGTCAGGGTTCAAAGATGAAATGGCTACTCTAGGGAAACCTGTAGAGGTTTTCAATAATTTTGTCCTCAATTTAGGCTCATGCCTTTCTGAAAGATAGAGAGAAACCTGAGATGAAAAACTTTTTTGCTCAAACGCACCCTGAAAATAAGGAACCTGAGGATTTTATTGAGCTAGACAAGTCTGTAATTAGTTTAAATGAAAGAAGACATTACATCAATCATGGTTTTAATGTGGGGTGCTGGACAGATATCATCTTCCTCTCTTCTTCATCTTGCTCTGTTATATCCATCACCTACATGCTAAAATAAAGTGTCCAAAACTCCTGGGAAACTACTTCTCACATTATTTCAGAATTCATATTGTGATTCTACTTTTCACTTCTTTTCTGTTTGAACTATTCATGAAGGATGTTAAGATTTTGAGACATATTCAGTATACAGTAGTCATTACAGTCTTCTCCTCACAATAAATCTTTAAACTTGAGCACCTTTAACTAAAAAGATGACTATATCCTGTACCTAGTCCAGAGCAAAACACTAAGGAAAGTATATAAAAAGATTTGTTACTCTCTCCAGTAGTCCTGTAGGTTTGGAGTTCTTCATTGTGGAGATCAAGTAGAGTTCAATTCATAGAAAATTGTGTATGTAATTGCAAACAATTATGACACTCCCAAATTTCGTGTTATCTGAATTTGTGATTTAAGCTTCTCTCTCAGAAATTACGCCCTAGCTACTCTTCTCATTATAGAATTATTAAGCCGATTGTACTAGTTACCGTATCAATGAATTATCAGTATGTACTCATTAGTGAATTATATCCCACTTACCTTTTGGGATAGTCTGAACTTTATTTAAAAATAAAAGGAAACTTCCACAAAAGAATAATTCAGTTACTGTGTATAAAAGTAGGTACAAATCTACCTTAGCGTTTATTGACTGAAGAAAAGCAATGTGTAAGTATGAATCATTTCTGCAAAATGAGAGACATATGTTCCAAATACCATATTCTAGAGGTCTGAATGTTTTTCCATGAGGTTCATTCCTCAATACAATATGCAATAATTGAGCCGAGGTAAACCAACAAGATTTTAAAGAGGTAATTAGAAAAACAACAGACCTTGAAGCCTTTGTAATATTTGTAAATGTGAGTCGGTTAAGCCAAGTTAAAACAAGGCAGAGAACAAAAGACTAATTGCAGTAGTGGAAATTAACGAGTTCACAGCTGGCAGCTTCACACAGTGAATTAGGATATTCTGTAAAAAAGTATTATAGACATTTCAAATTAATTTCAAAATTAGGGATATAAGATGGTTTTCGAAATTAAATTACACGTGTTAGTAGGATTATATATTTATGATATTTTCTTATGAACTGAAAAATATCTTTATTATTATTGGAAAAGGATTTAATATGAAACTATGCATAATTTCTAATATCATGATGTTGTGTGTCACTGCAGTACTACTTGGCACTAATCTGTTCTTTAGGTAAATATTGTAAATATCTTATTTTAGTTTCTATTGTATTTTTTATATCAAACATATTCTTAGCTCCAAGTAACTCAAATTTTACATTTTATTTTATTTTATTCAAGAAAAAACTTTGGAAACAGAGAGAGAGAGAAACACAGGGAGAACCACATATTAAATACAAAAGCAAACCAAAACATGAAGACTCTCAAGCTTTCCTAATTACACCTTTTCCCCCTGTCTGGATTGTGGGCTAAGTGCAACATAATATGTTCCTTTAAGCTATTGTGGAAGAAAAGCTACCTCTGACGAGTTCTGCAAGAAGCAAACCTTTTTTTATTTAAAAATGCTTGCACGACTTTCACCAACAGTGACTGTTTTGAAGCTCCAATGATATGAGCACACATTAATGTAATGGCCTAATTTCAAGAATCTCACAAGAAAGTGGGCAAAATGCATTAATGAAGAGTAAACAGTGTAGAATTAGTAAAAGGCCATTCTCTGACCTTTTTAAAATTTTCTTTCATCAAGTGTGGTTTGGGACAGCAGCCTATTTCAATAGTATTAGACTCATCAAAATAAGTATAACTTTTGCCCCTCATAGGGCACGTCCATACACAAACAAAATGTCACCCATATGGCACTAATTCACAATAACCACCCACAATTTGAGAGATAAACTTTAAAAACAGAAAAACACCTTCTCAAAATGCTGGGCACAATACTTATTTGGAATAGCGCTGTCTAGAGAAAGGGCACCTAATCTAATCACAATCTTCTCCATAGACATGCTAGTTAAAGTTAAACTGCAAAATATAATCAAAACAACAAGCAAAGTGATTGGAGTTGATCAAACATTAATGGAACACAGCTACTATACTATAAAGCTATTATACATATACCATATACAGTAATCACTCCTCTATCGCGGGGGTTGCGTTCCAGACCCCCCCTCCCCCCGCGAAAGGTGAAAATCCGCGAAGTAGAAACCATATATTTATATGGTTATTTTTATATTGTCATGCTTGGGTCACATATTTGCACAGAAAAACAGGAGGTTGTAGAGAGACAGGAACTTTATTCAAACACTGCAAACAAACATTTGTCTCTTTTTCAAAAGTTTAAACTGTGCTCCATGACAAGACAGAGATGACAGTTCTGTCTCACAATTAAAAGAATGCAGGAGCAGAGAATGTCAGAGAGAGAGAGAAAAATGCAAACAAAAATCAATAGGGCTGTTTGGCTTTTAAGTATGCGAAGCACCGCCAGACAAAGCAGCTGCAAGGATGTACAATGTGAAGGTAGTCTTTCAGCATTTTTTAGAGGAGCGTTGGTATCCTCTAGGCCAGTATGCGAACAGCCTCTCTGCTCACACCCCCTCCGTCAGGAGCAGAGAATGTCAGAGAGAGAGAGAGACAGAGAAAAACAAACAATCAAAAATCAATACGTACCCTTCGAGCTTTTAAGTATGCGAAGCACCATGCAGGAAGCATGTCGCTTGATAAAGCAGCTGCACAGATGGGAGCAACGTGAAGGTAATCTTTCAGCATTTTTAGACGAGCGTCCGTATCGTCAAGGGGTGTGAACAGCCCCCCTGCTCACACCCCCTCCATCAGGAGCAGAGAATGTCAGACCAAGAGAGGGAGAGAGAAAAAAGCAAACAATCAAAAATCAATACGTGCTCTTTGATCTTTTAAGTATGCGAAGCACAGTGTGGGAAGCATATCGCTTGACAAAGCAGCCATATTTAAGCCCAGCAAGGATGGCAGCAATGTGAAGGTAATCTTTCATTATTTTTTGAGGAGTGGCCGTATCCTCTAGGGGTGCAAACAGCCCTCGTGCTCACAATATATTTGAGGAGTTTTATTTAATACGTAATACGCGCTCTGGTTGGGTAGCTTCTCAGCCATCTGCCAATAGCGTCCCTTGTATGAAATCAACTGGGCAAACCAACTTAAGAAGCATGTACCAAAAATTAAAAGACCCATTGTCCGCAGAAATCCGCGAACCAGCAAAAAATCCGCGATATATATTGAAATATGCTTACATATAAAATCCGCGATAGAGTGAAGCCGCGAAAGTCGAAGCGCAATATAGCGAGGGATTACTGTATACTACTAAAACGTCCTTTAAAAAGCTTCATCAAGCCCTAGATGATTCTCCTCATTCTCTTTGTCAAACCTGTAGGTAAATAAGCAAAAAATATGTATATATGTCCAAAGCATGCCAGGGGATTTGACAGGAGAAAAATAAAAAACAGCAGTAGTAGCACAAGTTATTAAAAATGTAACAGATTCAATACCTTGCAAAAAAAAAACTAAACAGTGGGCATATGTAAGACACAGAATAACTTCTTTTTCCCCCTGAAGTCTTTGTGGGCATCTTCCTAATTTAACTAATCCCTGATAGATTCCAACACCACACAGTTGAAAGCAAAACAATGACAATGCCAAAAATAGATTCAAATTAGTTATAACAGGAGCACAAAAACAGAAAGAGCTAAAAATGAAAAAGAAATGTGTATAACACAAACGAAACTGCAAAAATTACGAAAAAAATAAATGGCCAAATGTCAGGGCCTCACTTTTCTAAAATATCAGAAGAGCTAAAAATCATGCTGTGGAGCCCTTCTGTGTTTATAGTGTGATAACAACAGGCACTGAAACCAGACCCAGACATGACATCACACACCAACTGTGACCATCACAAATCTGAATCCTCTGCCAAAGGTCACACTGTTGTGACCATCTTGGATTCAGCCAAACAATACACAAAAAGTGAAAGAAAATGCTCACCCAGCAGTAGAAGCTGAAACTCTGTACTATGAATTTAGTTTTAGTTTGACAAGTGTAGTGCAAAATAAAACCAACATGATGCAAGAAATTGTTGATAACTTTAAAAGTTAACAATTAGGTTTTTCAAAGAAGACAAAAAAATAGGTTATAAAAAAACTACAGTATAATGCATGCTTAGTTTTCCCAGTAAACATCATTCCTTCTTTGATTTTTTTCAGATGTTTTTATTAAGATGTACCTAATGTAAATGTGATAAAACAAAAGAGAAAGGTTTGGGGAATCAACCCTGTATATTGTAGGCAATGCAGCAACGTTAAGAATGTAATATTGAGTAGTCACAATGGACAGAGTCAAATCAGTGTCTGAAGTGGAGGATGGAGTGATCAGTTTTATAGAAACTGTGCCGGAAGAGGTGGGTTCTAGCCGGAAGTGAGGTTTGTAGGACGGCATGTTCTGGAAATGAAAGTGGGTGGGGCTCTAGCTATGCTTCCCATCTGGTGGTCTGTGGAAGAGGGAGAAAAAGCATTAGTACAGTTCATCAAACCTTTACTCTGCGTCTTATCCCCAATTAAGCCGTTAGACTGCCTCCCATGCATGTGAGTGTGAAACTAAGTAATCAATTGAAATTTCTGTAATAAAGGCTACTTTGGCCTTGACATATTTGTTTGATGAGAAAGACAGGTTACAAAATCATTTAAGTGCACTATGCAAATATATCTTGCCAATATCTAGTAATAAGATGTAGACAATTCTCTCAATTTTTTTTAATGAATATGGGTGGCAGAGTGACACATTGGTTAATGTTGCTGCTTCATAGCTCAAAAGTCGAGGGCACTTCTCCCACCTACTTCCTGGTTTTTCCTCTGAGTACACAAGTTTCCTTTTCATACCCCATGGATGTTAAGTTAATTGCTGACTCTAAACTAAATCAATGTGAGCATAGGTATGTGCATGAATGTTGATTTCTGTCTTGCATCCAATAACACTCAAATAAACTAGTGGTTCCCCATGAACATGAAATGGATATGCAGGTAAGAAAAGAATGTATATATTTTATTACATCTTCTAAGTAAGATGTATTTATATTATAGAGGTAAAAAAATTAAGATTTAAGGTTTTAAGAGTTGATGGTGTAGTGAGAAAAATATTTTATATCATGATCTTAAAATGATATTTTGTGTAGTTGTGTCATGTTTGTTTGTAACAAGTTTGGATTTTGTTTTTATGTTAGTATGGCTGTGTAAAATTAGTAATGTACCTGTGTATCTTTGTGATATAAACTTTGAGATTTAGGTAACTGCAGTTATACAAACCTCTATTTCTTGGAAAATTGATGAAAGGTAATAGCTGATAATGTTATTATGGATACTGGGCTGTTTTTATGTGTTTCTGTTTTTGTTTTTGTCAGAAATATGCCTATTTTTACAAAAGCTCTACCTTGTATCACTGAATACATTTTATAAAAAGCGATTTTGGAGAGGATTTCATTAAAAAAAATTCCTCTTAAAAGCACATTAAGATGAGTCATTGCTGAGACATGTCACTTTATGACAGTGTAGTATTTTATGTCAATTATTTTTCATTAGGTTTGATTATATTTCTGTATTTTTTCATTGCTATGTTGTAGGTAATAGGCCTATATTCCTGCTGAAGTCATTTCAAAATGTCTTTCTTGTCAATTATTTTGCCAGATACACTCCTTAATTACAACTCCTGCAATTTTATCTACTGTTGAAACTAGTGAGCAGTTTTAATCTAAGATATTCATTGCAATTATTCCATTAAAACTGAACCACACTTACATTTTAATGATCATTTATATAGGACAGAAATACTTCACAAGTATGTTACAGAACACTCATTAAAAGAATACATCACCCAAACATTTTTAAAATATTCTATATTCTATATTGCTACAAATAACATAAAAAAGCTCAGCCTAGCTTTATCCTAAGGTGCGACCTCTGGATGTACCATTCCAACTTGCTCAGATTTCTACCCAAATATTCTCAGCAACAGCAGAATATGAATAGTCAGTTGCAGGAATTTATATCCTCTTCTTCCATCTCTAAATTTTCCAGTAAACCAAATGACCCTCTCAGACCCCTCTCTCTAGCACAAAACTTGAATTTTTTGTAGTTCATATTCGGAAGACACTCTTCTATATTAGGAAGTAGCATGTGAGTCTGGGATGAAAATTGTTTTCCTTTAGGGGGTGCTAGCTCCCTGGTTGGAATAAGTTCTTTTTTAATTGTGGCGTAACCTGAATCTAAATAGATATATTTATAAAGAGGCGATATCCCTCCCATAGTGATACGGCGATAAGAAATCACATAAGAGAAAATAATTTAGCCTTCTTTAATGACGATTTACGCGGCATAACAGATGGGAAGTCTGCCATTTTCGTTGCTGCGCTGGAAGGATTTTCAGGATCGGATGACATTATCTCTCATCCGTCCGTCAGCTTCAAAGGTGTGCCGGGCAGTGTTCCAAGGTTTTATACCCTTTCTCCATGTGCAGGCACCTACTTAAGTAAATCATGCCATTCCAAACATGGAAAAGAAGATCCAATATTATGCTGACTCTGTCACACAGAAATAGTACAATGCCCATTTTTGTAGTTGTCCGTTTCTTGTCTTGTAATGCTTGCCTAGCAGTTCTAAATGATGAGCCCCTGTGTGCTAAATCTGGGCTTGTGTTAGCTGTACATGTGAGTGGATTTATAAAATATTTTTGGTACAGAGCACAGTGACATGTTAAACTTATATACTTATTGCACAATACATACGCAAAAACTTGCTTAACATGGGGCAGGGAGGAAGGCGTGTGTTTCAGCTTTGGTGCTATCATGTCATGTTCTTACCAAGTCAGAAAATTTCTGTTTCAAGCAGAAACCTAATTATTTCACCTGTTCCTGTTTAATAATCCTTGCCTAACCGTAAGACTGAGGAGCCACACACACAGCCAGAGGAGAGGTGCACTTTCACAGCTAATGGAGAATAGAATGATTTTCAGAACCAAGCAATAAACTGACCCCTGTCAAAAATAATTTAAAAAAAAAGACACCACCAATATCTCACACTTTGTCTCGGCTTTAGGGACTTTCTTAAGCTTATCAAATTAAAAAAAAGTTTGGAAACTCTATTAGTTACAGCATAAATAAGAGCACAATCATCCGAATTTGACAGGCCAGCTATCAAATGTACAATGATTTCTCTCAAGGGTCTATTCAACACAGACAACATTTGAAGAAAACCCACTTTACAATCAAGTAGCACCAATGAGTGTGAGTAAGGTCCTTTGCTCTTACAATAACAGGGTGACCACCAGACAAAAAATAAAAATCATACCCTCAAGCTTGGCGAATTCAGTAGAAACATCCAAAGCCTAGAGGTGCTTTTCGGGGATGGCTCATCTGCTTGAGTTTCAATGAAGTACTGAACTGGCTACATTAATGCAGGTGCCAGGAGTATAATGGTTTCCCTTTCATGGTTATCCACTACCATACCATATTGTCCATAACCACAATAAGTTCACATTCCGATGAAATAAATCTCAGGCACCAAATCACATTATGTTGCCTGGACAATGTGTTGGCTTTTTCCTTTTACCCTGGAAGGTATGAATTCACAAAATGAAAGCAGCTTAAAAATAAAGCTTAACAGACTTAAACTGCTTAGGCTAGTTTTTTTTATTTTAAATAAGACAAATCCTTATGATTAGAAAAAATGACAAAGGGGCTTTTTGATCCCTTTAACCAGTGGCACCACTCTAGTAATGCCAATTTGATTTAAAAATCCTTTTTAGAGAGGTGAAAACTTTTCAGAGGTATAAATCTTTTGAGTTTATAGACAGTGGGCATCAACCATGAGATCTGTTGGATTTATTTAAATAACAACAGGAAGTCTGCACCTGGGTGACACAGAATAGGAGACTGTAGTGAACAGGGAAGTCATTATTTTAGCCTCCACTGTCCAATACAATTTAGAATCTGTGACAGATTCTACAAAGATTTTTTGACAACCCAAAAAATAGTACTAGACTCTATACATTTTTTTCTCCTATTTTACAGACATAGAACCAACCTTACTTGAAACTATTAGATAGATAGATACTTTATTAATCCCAAGGGGAAATTCACATACTCCAGCAGCAGCATACTGATACAAAAAACTATTAAATTAACGAGTGATAACAATGCAGGTAAAAACAGACAATAACTTTGAATAATGTTAACGTTTACCCCCCCCGGTGGAACTGAAGAGTCGCATAGTTTGGGGGAGGAACGATCTCCTCAGTCTGTCAATGGAGCAGGACAGTGACAGCAGTCTGTCAATGAAGCTGCTCCTCTGTCTGGAGATGACACTATTTAGTGGATGCAGTGGATTCTCTATAATTGATAGGAGCCTGCTGAGCGCCCGTCGCTCCGCCAAAGATGTAAAACTATCCAACTCCATGCCTACAGTAGAACCTGCTTTCCTCGCCAGTTTGTCCAGGTGCCTCCCCAGCACACCACGGCATAGAAGAGGGTGCTCGCCACAACCGTCTGATAGAACATCTGCAGCATCTTATTGCAGATGTTGAAGGATGCCAGTCTTCTAAGGAAGTATAGCCGGCTCTGTCCTCTCTTGCACAGAGAATCAGTATTGGCAGTCCAGTCCAATTTATCATCCAGCTGCAAGTGGTATCCACTTTTGCAAGTGTCAGAATCTAAAAATTTTTGCACCTGTTTTCTTGGCATGGATACTGTAGCTGCTGAAATATATAAGGTGTCATCAGGCACGGGTAAGACGCGTGTTAAAAGAATTCTCAGAGTCCAGGAGTTCGTTTTAAAGGTATTTAGTGAAAGATAAAAGCAAATAGTCCATACAAGAATAAAAGAAAAAATAGTTACACACGTAGAATAAAAGACAAAAAAAAGTAAAAAGTAAAAAAGGTATCTTCTTTAAACTTAGCCTTTCTTGAAAGACTTTAACTATTTCTATACTTAAAGATTCTTAATTTCTTCTTGTGTACGCCTTGGCGTACGGTGCGGTACTTAAGTAAATAAGTTTTCTTTACTTGCTATTTCTCACATTCAAAGAGCCCGTAGGCCGGTTGGCACAGTGCAAGTGCCCAGGCACGGTGACATGCGATCACGGTTAAAAACCGTATGCCTCTGCACCTTATACAAGGCAAGGCTATCACTAGCTGAATGACTAATAATGTTTACTCCAAGCTGTTAGAAATGGTAAGAATATACCACTGCGAATCTATTTACGGGGGTTATAGGAACTTCCCGTTATTTATGCATTGTCATCTAAGAAATATTCATGAGTCTTATAGAACAAGGAAAATGGCTCTTACACATCCGGCCCCTAATTGTTTATGCTAGGGCAGAAATCAATTACTTTAACATTACTTACTAAGAGCCTTCACTACTTTACTAAACTTATTCCTTACTTAAATTAAGAAACTTAAAATTTAAACTCTACTGTAAATTCACATACACAATGAAAAATAAGCATGCAATTAAGATTCAATCATTTAAATTACTTGATCCTTCCTGGATCAGGCACAGTTTGTTCACGGGAGTGTCCAGTGTGCTGGTCTAGGTCTGCACACAAATTCTTCTGACTGCCCTCTTTGCATCTGGCATTGTCTTGATGACTCGACCCATTACCCAGGAATTGCGGGGCGTAGCTTTATCTACAATTAAGACAATGTCCCCTGGTTCAAAATTTCTTCTTCGTGTAAGCCATTTTTGACGTTGCTGAAGTATTGGCAAGTACTCTTTAGTCCATCTTTTCCAAAATAAATCAGCCATGTATTGCATTTGTTTCCAGCGTCTTTTTGGATATGGTTCCTTTTCTGAAATGAATTCAGGTGGTATTTCAGGTTGAGTGTTCATCAACAATATATGATTGGGTGTGAGTGGTTCCAGATTATTAGGGTCGTTTGATGTCTCCATGAGGGGTCTGTTGTTAAGTACTGATTCCACTTCGTACATCAACGTAGGAAGATTTTGATCATCAAGGGTTTGTTGGTTTAATGTCGAGTTTAAAATATTCCTTATACTTCTGATTTGTCTCTCCCAAACTCCTCCTTGATGAGAGGCTGATTGTGGGTTAAAAATCCATTTGATTTCTTTTTGCATCATTTCGTTGCCGATTTTTTCGTGCTCCAAATGTTTTATAGCCTCCCTTAGCTCTCTTTCTGCTCCAACAAAATTTGTTCCATTGTCCGAGCGTATGATTTTAACTCGGCCTCTTCTACTCTTAAACCCGAGTATGGCATGTATGCAGGAATCTATGTCCAAATTATGCGCGATCTCTATGTGCACGGCTCTAGTTGTTAAACAGGTGAAGATTACTCCATACATTTTAACTTCCGAATCTTCGGTAGTAGACAGGTCCTCTTCTTGATTCCAAGCATATTTCTCTTTACACAGTTCTCTTAGAATGAGCTTAGCAGGGAGTATGACTGGTGCTAAAAATCCAAGTGGGTTATATATTGAGCTGACCGCAGACAGAATACCACGTCTTGTAGCGGGCTTATTTTGCAGCTTTACTTGAAACTTGAAACTGTCAGCTTGTGTGCACCATTGAACACCTAAGGCTCTTTCAACTGGTAACAAGTCATGACTTAAATCCAGGTCTTTTTGATCTATTGCTCTGTCTTCTTCAGTGATTGACAGCAAGACTGCTCTGCTGCTACCTGTCCATTTTGTAACATAAAGTCCTCCCTTTGAGCACAGGGTTTGGAGATCTTTGGCCAATTTTATGGCTTGTTCTTCTGTATCAACTGACTTTAAACAGTCATCAACATAGAAATTATTTAACACAGTGTTAACTGCTTCCTCTGGAGTTGTGCCTCTTAAGGCATTCTCTTTTTCAAGGGTTAACTGCTCAGTGAGTACCTTGATGGCATATTCTTTGTCTAAGGTGTCTTTCATGAAAATTTTGTAATCCTCATGGAATGCTGGATACTTTGTAAGTTTCCTTTTAAGTCTAAAAGAACATCGTTTTGCAACACAGCGATTGTGTAGCACTTTAAGAGTTTTATCTTTAAAAGGCAGATTAATGCAATAATGTCCGTTCACTAGACTTGCAGTATCTGAAGCTATACGCATGAATTTAATGTCCTCCCAGTCGCGTCCTGAAAAGTCTGTATTGTATTGCTGAAGTAGCATTCGTTCTATCTCCATTACTGTCACATGATTGACTGAATAACTTTGCAGTCTTTCTTTATCCGAGTCCTTCATCAATCCATTAACAATCCACTCTTGGAATGTTCTCACAGCATAAAGTCCTTTATTTTCGCTATTTATGATTTGCCATGGCTCTATGACTTTGCGTGCATTTGTATTTAACAACAATAGAATTGTAATTGCAATATTACTGCCTTGGTCAACATTTATCTGGGGTAGATGCACATCTTTTAAATAAGACAATTTCTTGACATCTTTTTCTGTAGGGATGTTTTCCCTTTTCGCCGGTACAGAGTTCAGTGTGAACACGTCTGGTGTATCACAAAATGTATTTTCTTCTATTGCACAGACTTGTAACTCCGTTGAGACTGTAAACTTTACTAATTCTTGTCTATTTACTTTGTCTCTTTCTACAGTGCTGATGTAGATGTGAGAATTTCTTTCAGAAAGATTTAACTGCTCTTGCAAACTTTCTGTGCAAAATGTAGCTGAGCTGCTAGAGTCTTTTGGAGCAGATGTTTCTACATATTTTTCACTCGTTTCAGACTTAACTTTAACTGGAGTCACGCCTAAAACACACTCCTTACCGGCCCCGGTATCAGTACAAGTCTCTTGCGGTTCAACAAAAATTTGGGCGGAAGGAATATTCTTCTCATCCGACTTAGCGTTCTCTTTAGGAGGTGTGGCTTTAACGTCGGTCTCTTTTTCCTTATTTATATGCAGGATTACTGGATGTACATGAGAGCATATTTCGCATATAATCTTTTCTTCACAGTCTTTACTAAAATGTCCTTGTTTAAGGCACTTAAAGCACATGCCTTTATATTTTAAAAAGTCAATTCTACTTTCATAAGTTAGTTTCTGAATTGCACTGCATTCGTTAAGATCGTGATTTTCATTGCAAAAAAGACAGAGCTTACCGCTTGTACGTTCAGCTGTCTCCGCCTTTTCGACTGAGGTGTCTGTATCTCTTTTTTCGTTTGTAGCAAAACTGCTTTCTCTTAGGACATCTTCCAAAGGATACTTCTCTTGATCAGTTTTGTCATTTTCCTTCTCGAAGGTATGGCTCTGTAGAGATGAGCTGCACACGGGGTTCAAAGCTGATGTTATCTGTTTGTCCAGAACGTTCGCTGGATCGGCGAGAGGGGTTCGCCTGCTCTTCGTACTTTCAATACTCTGAACTTTGCATTGCCGCGGTGCTTGTAGGTCTCGAGGAAGTTTACAAACTTTAATACGAATGTTATCGTTACTTTCAAATTGTTGTCCGCTTTGTAAGTCAGGTATAATGTTTGTATATTCGTCAGGAGAGATCGCATAATCGCTCTGACCTTTTCCATTCTGCAGCTGGTTTCCATAAAGACTTTCGATCTTCATTCTGGCTTTTTGATAACCTTCTAACGGTGACAAATGTTTACAGTTTTTAACAATCTCGTGAGGTGTACCTTTAGTATATTGTGCCAAAACGTCCAATTTGTCTTGCGGATTCTCAATCACATCGTCGATATCTCTGTCAAATGCTCTTATGAAATCCACATATTTCGAGGGATCGCCGTCAAATATTGGGATTTTACTGTATGACACATAAGACACTTGAGTTATATACTGTTGTTCTTTCAGTTGATCGTGACACTGTTCATAGTGCAATCGCTGAAGAGGTGCTGGTGTTTTATTTTGTTGATCATAAAGCTGTTGCTGAAAAGGTGCTGGCGCTTTATTTTGTTGCTGATAAAGTGAATGCTGGGGATTATCTTTACTTTCATGTGGTTTTACATCTCTTACATCTAATTTCGGGGTGACGTTATAGGGATCTAGTCTCTTTGGGCTACGATTGCTCCCTTTAAGCGCTTTCAATTTTGCGTCGGATTTTTTAATGGCTTCTTCTGGTGTTCTGGATGGATAAAATTTTGACACTTAACTTTTTGTATTCCATTTTCAGTTTGGCGAATTGATTTTTGAAAATTAATTCTATGTTTTCACAGTTATATTCGTTTTTTTGTAAATCCGTTATGTTCTTCATGGAATCAGATAATTGTCTATATTTGTAATCCATTTCTGATTGAAGTTTGGTTGTCGCTGTATTGAACGGCTTTCCGTCGTCATGGAGATGGTCCTCCATTGTAGAATCGTCATATTCAAAACGACTTTCGTTCACGCCTAGCAGATGTTTCCTCTGGATACCGGATACAGGTGCCATGACGATTTTATTAGGTGTTTAAGCTCTTTTATAATTTACACAGTCTCGCGAGGAGCACTAACAATTCTCAAATATGTCCTACTCCGATGGAAAACAAAGATAAAAGATACCTGTTGAATCTTTTTCAAGTCGTCGATGTTTTCTTTCGTTGCAGTCCGATCTCAAGCGTTGAACATACAAACTTGCTTTCTTTTGTAATCCAAGGAAATTTCAAGTTTTCTTTCTTAGGTCGATTTCAATCCTAGGCAGTTTTGAACTTTAGGCAGGTTTTTAACTTTAGTGTAGCTGCTGAAATATATAAGGTGTCATCAGGCACGGGTAAGACGCGTGTTAAAAGAATTCTCAGAGTCCAGGAGTTCGTTTTAAAGGTATTTAGTGAAAGATAAAAGCAAATAGTCCATACAAGAATAAAAGAAAAAATAGTTACACACGTAGAATAAAAGACAAAAAAAAGTAAAAAGTAAAAAAGGTATCTTCTTTAAACTTAGCCTTTCTTGAAAGACTTTAACTATTTCTATACTTAAAGATTCTTAATTTCTTCTTGTGTACGCCTTGGCGTACGGTGCGGTACTTAAGTAAATAAGTTTTCTTTACTTGCTATTTCTCACATTCAAAGAGCCCGTAGGCCGGTTGGCACAGTGCAAGTGCCCAGGCACGGTGACATGCGATCACGGTTAAAAACCGTATGCCTCTGCACCTTATACAAGGCAAGGCTATCACTAGCTGAATGACTAATAATGACTAATAATGTTTACTCCAAGCTGTTAGAAATGGTAAGAATATACCACTGCGAATCTATTTACGGGGGTTATAGGAACTTCCCGTTATTTATGCATTGTCATCTAAGAAATATTCATGAGTCTTATAGAACAAGGAAAATGGCTCTTACAGATACAGAGCAATTTAATTACACTTACAAGCAATCCCAAAAATTCCTACAATTATAAATGAAAAAATTATTATGAAAACTTACAGCAATTACTTTTTAGTCACATTTGAAATTCTCTCCTTGAGATAAAATACACCTGTCCCATAATTCCTCCCATCTCTGCTGATATTCCCTGTATTCATCCTTTGTTACTGTTTCTAGTGCTTCTGGCATTTTTCTCTGTATTTCCAACACAGTAGCAAATCCTACTTTCATTCTCAATTTTAATTTCAGGAACAACAATAAGTCACAGGAAACAAGATGTTGTGCATACAAGGCTGTTTACTGTTAATGCGGTGAGCTGTCATGAGGTAAAATGCAGCTTTGCATGCACCATTGCTCCACACATTTTTTTCTAATGATTTCCCATAGACACCTCAGCAGTTCAGTGTAATGTCACTGATTGTCAGTTTATTGACCCTCCATTCCATTTGTTGATTGCATTTCCACTCTCGATCAAGCCTTACCCAACATCCCCCTGCAAAACCACTCAATTCTCTTTTTTATATTTCAGTAGACAGAAGCAGCATGTGCCATTGCTTGGGTATGTAATGTTAAGCTTTGGTTGTTTTTTGTCTGCTAGTCTGGCTTCAGTCAGTTTGGATGTTTGACTTGCTCTGAGCCTGCAGGTGGCACAGGTGTGCAAACTGAAGCACACAAGAAAAAAAAAAACACTGGGACCTCCCAGGGTCAAAATTTTGGGTTCTAAAGTAGTAGTCTATCTTATCCGTATGGTCCTAGAGAGCAACTATGTCAAATCTGGCTCAGATAGTCAAATGTTGTATATGGGACATACAGAAAGAGTGGCATTTTATTTTATATGTATTTATATTTTACTGTGTTCTTTACATTATTGACCTCTCCCCCTTTGTGGCAACATTTTACACCTCTGGAGCATGGTTTCCTGTAATCCATTTCATTACTGCTGCAACTGCCATTTTTGCTGAGAGTCATTTGACTTCTTAAGGGCAAGGTTCATGCCAAAGGGTGAGGGCCCATAGGGGCAGGTCCACTAGAGCATGGTTATCAAAAATCCGGTCCCGAAGGGCCGCAGTGGCTGCAGGTTTTCATTCTGACCATCTTCTTCATTAGTGGCCAGTTTTGCTGCTAATGAACTTCTTCTGCCTTAGTTTTAATTAACTTAATTCAGGCCCATTAGTTGTTTCTTTTTCCTTAATTAGCAGCCAAACAATAATGAGACACAAAACGAGGCACCACATGACCAGCTCATCTGTGCCCTTAACACAATTTCTGAAAATAAAGAGAGGTGAAGGTCTCAGTAAGGTTGATCTCTCAGGTTACCAAAACATTGTGATGCTGTTCTTAGAAAAAACAGAAAAATCAACAGTTTTGGAAATGTCTGCTGTGACAGAATGAGAGCAGCAACAAGCCATGGAATTAAATAACGGGTTTAATTAACAGCAAGAATCGGCTTCTCATTAAGAGATTGATTGGAGTTTGAAATCCCAGTTTAGCTCGTTATCTGTTGGCTTGTTTCACGTCTCATTTCTGTTTGGCTGTCATTTAATGAGGAAAGGAATAAGTTCAAAAACAGGGCTATTAAAATGAAGGGCAAAGAAGTGAATTAGCTTCTTTGAAAACTGTGTCACTGATTAGGAAAAGGGTCAGAATGAAAACCTACAGCCACTGCGGCCCAACAGGACCGGCATATGACACCCCTGCACTAGAGTAACCTGTAATTACCTAAATATACAGTAAAATGCTGTTTGGAGAAAAATGTAAAACATGTATCTTCCTGGACAGCAGTGAACTACGATTTTCATCACAACTGTTGCAGCAGTTTAGTTCCCACATTCTGGTGAGGTCAGTGGTTTGAAGGATACGTTTGGTATTTCTCGTTGTTATTTTTTCCTAATCCTGGTATACATTAATATGCCACAGGAAATTGTGCTCTTAAGTGATGCACTTTTAAATAATTTTTTTAAAAATACCATGCCTGTGCAGTTCATTAAGTATGTACTGCATATGTACAGTACATCCGGAAAGTATTCACAGCGCATCACTTTTTCCACATTTTCTTATGTTACAGCCTTATTCCAAAATGGATTAAATTCATTTTTTTCCTCAGAATTCTACACACAACACCCCATAATGACAATGTGAAAAAAGTTTACTTGAGATTATCGCAAATTTATTAAAAATAAAAAAACTGAGAAAGCACATGTACATAAGTATTCACAGCCTTTGCCATGAAGCTTAAAATTGAGCTCAGGTGCATCCTGTTTCCCTTGATCATCCTTGAGATGTTTCTTCAGCTTAATTGGAGTCCACCTGTGGTAAATTCAGTTGATTGGACATGATTTGGAAAGGCACACACCTGTCTATATAAGGTCCCACAGTTGACAGTTCATGTCAGAGCACAAACCAAGCATGAAGTCAAAGGAATTGTCTGTAGACCTCCGAGACAGGATTGTCTCGAGGCACAAATCTGGGGAAGGTTAGAGAAAAATGTCTGCTGCTTTGAAGGTCCCAATGTGCACAGTGGCCTCCATCATCCGTAAGTGGAAGAAGCTCGAAACCACCAGGACTCTTCCTAGAGCTGGCCGGCCATCTAAACTGAGCGATCAGGGGAGAAGGGCCTTAGTCAGGGAGGTGACCAAGAACCCAATGGTCACTCTGTCAGAGCTCCAGAGGTCCACTGTGGAGAGAGGAGAACCTTCCAGAAGGACAACCATCTCTGCAGCAATCCACCAATCAGGCCTGTATGGTAGAGTGGCCAGACGGAAGCCACTCCTTAGTAAAAGGCACATGGCAGCCCACCTGGAGTTTGCCAAAAGGCACCTGAAGGACTCTCAGACCATGAGAGAGAAAATTCTCTTGTCTGATGAGACAAAGATTGAACTCTTTGGTGTGAATGCCTGGCGTCACGTTTGGAGGAAACCAGGCACCACTCATCACCACACCAATACCATCCCTACAGTGAAGCATGGTGGTGACAGCATCATGCTGTAGGGATGTTTTTCGGCGGCAGGGACTGGGAGACTAGTCAGGATAAAGGGAAAGATGACTGCAGCAATGTACAGAGACATCCTGGATGAAAACCTGCTCCAGAGCGCTCTTGACCTCAGACTGGGGCGACGGTTCATCTTTCAGCAGGACAACGACCCTAAGCACACAGCCAAGATATCAAAGGAGTGGCTTCAGGACAACTCTGTGAATGTCCTTGAGTGGCCCAGCCAGAGCCCAGACTTGAATCCGATTGAACATCTCTGGAGAGATCTTAAAATGGCTGTGCACCGACGCTTCCCATCCAACCTGATGGAGCTTGAGAGGTGCTGCAAAGAGGAATGGGTGAAACTGGCCAAGGATAGGTGTGCCAAGCTTGTGGCATCATATTCAAAAAGACTTGAGGCTGTAATTGCTGCCAAAGGTGCATTGACAAAGTATTGAGCAAAGGCTGTGAATACTTACAGTATGTACATGTGACTTCTCAGTTTTTTTATTTTTAATAAATTTGCAAAAACCTCAAGTAAACTTTTTTCACGTTGTCATTATGGGGTGTTGTGTGTAGAATTCTGAGGAAAAAAATGAATTTAATCCATTTTGGAATAAGGCTCTAACATAACAAAATGTGGAAAAAGTGATGCGCTGTGAATACTTTCCGGATGCACTGTATAGTTTTGCAGGTCTCTGGTCTATACCAAGTGCTAGTAGGATGGTATATAACCTAAAAAAATTTGAATGAAGCTGAGTAGGCAATGTAGACACAGTGATTGTATTTAAGATGAGGTTGGACTTGTATTTGCTTTCAAACTAAGACAGACTTGCTGGGTACATTTAAAGGCAGTTTTGCCTCATTTTCTTCTTCTGTGAGAGCCTACACAGTTGACCTTGTAATTATTTTCTTACATTTCTTTACTATTGTTAACAACCACACTCATCACTTGAATTCTGTTACAACAACGAAAAGCCATGACCATTGCGGGATAGATGCATTGAATCAAACATTTTATGTAGTAATGGCATTAAACAAAAACTGCAATGGCTGCTAACATCATCATCATCTAAAAAGTGAAAAATGTTGTCATCTGTGCTTTAGTTGGGCATGAGCTGGTCAGAATATAATTCTGGCAAATCTCCGGAAGATATATTAGCCCCCACCCCAATAACTGCTCTGTAAAACTGTATTAGTAAGATGTCAGTAGATGGCTCTCTCAGCGTACTGATTATGAGTGAAAAGCATCTCAGCTTTTATTCACTGTAAGAGAGGTGGCCTAAATCAGTCAATGTATATCTGCAGGAGTCCTATGGGTCATATGGGATGTAATTTTAATGTTGCATATAAGACCAAAGTTGACTCTGCATGAGGGAAGAATGAAATCTTTAGAAATCTGACAAAAATGTAATTAAAAATCAAGAACAGGCAGTTCTCTGCTTCAGAGTACTTGAAAAATAGTTAAAACCTTTTATCAATCACAGTGCCAAGAGCAGTCTTGTGACCCCTACCCTGCACCTCACATAGCAGCATGACGCAGCATGGGAGCAAGCACTGAGGAAGGAAAACAATAAGCGGCAATCAACATCTGATCTGTGGTTTGAAAGCAATCATTGACTTTTCTTTTTTAATAGAAAGCCTGCAACATTTCGTAGCTATGAACAAAGATGTGCATTGTATGTTGAATCAACCCGAGCTTGTCAGCTTGCAAAGTGACCATGACTGATGTCATGTAAATTAGGGCTGTATTTTTTACAAGATCTTTTGCAGGTTGCATATATAGTTAAAGCAAGTCAATCAACTAGTAGATATAATGACAGCCATAGAATTTGATTGGTGATCCTACCTCATGCATCGTGTCAGCTATAAGGTGCCATGTGCAACAGTGCTATGCTATGCTATGTCTGCATACTTCAATGATGATTTAGTCACATGCACATACAATACTACTAACTTTTTATAGGATATCTTGATCCACCTAAAATAGTTCTGATGTACTGGACTGTCCCGAAAATGCTGATAATATCTCATCATCCCATATATAGGGGATTTGCTTTTTTTTACAATTTAGAAAAGATGGCCTTGCATGGCTATTCCAGCCTATTGTGTCAGCTGACAACACCATCACATACTGCCATTGTTACAATGAAGGGGAGTTTATTCAAACATTTTTGCCAACTAAAGCAGTAGGTGTCCTTAATATAGTTGTTATTGAACACATTTACTTTCAAAGTTCAGTTACATTAACCTACTGTATTGTAAATCATAATGAGGATTAATTTCTGTGCTAATATATGATTAATTTAGTACTAAATAAAATAATCAACTACCTGTAAAGTGCAATCATTTTACCTATAAACAAATCAAATAAAACAAAGTTGAATTTTATTTGTCACGTACAAATTATACATACAGTACAATATGCAGTGAAGTGCTTAGTTACTCAACTCTTATGACTGTGCCTTGAGATGCATAAAAAAGTACAATAACAGTATATAACTTTATAAATCAAAAATAATTAACAAAATTATAAATAAATAATAACTAAACAGATAGCTTAATGTAAACAACTTAATTTGAGTGAGTTAACGATAGGGCATCATGTATTTCTAGACACTTTTCTTATTTAATAAACAGATGGACTTTGGGGAAAAGCTCGTCCTTAGTCTCTCTGAACTGGACTTTAGATTGTGATAGCTTTCACCTCACTGCACCACAGAAAAAGGCAGGCAGCTGTTGTTGGATGACTGGTGTCACAGATAATTTTTCTTGCCCTGGCAAAAAATTGCCTACAAAAATTGCTTTTTGTAGATGTCCTGGAATCTGTGATGCATTCAGCTGACTATACCACCCTCTGTAGAGCCTTGCGGTCCAGCTGTATGCTGTTGCCAAACTAGGGAGTGATACTTCCTGTCAGAATACTTTTGATGGTGGATGTTTAGAAGTTCTTTAGTATCTGAGAGGGCAGCCTGAAATCCCTGAGGTGTTTGAGCTGGTACAGACGTTGACATGCCTGCTTCACCAAGGTGTCGATGTGACTGGACCAGGTAAGATCTGAAACTGCCTTCCCTCTTTACTTGTGTATTGTTAATACTGAGGGGGGTGGTAGAACATCTGACTGTTTCCTTCAAAAATCCACAATCAGCTTCTTTGTCTTGCTGACATTCAGCAAAAGGCTGTTGGTCTAACACCAGTGTGACAGACTCTCCGCTTCATTCAGGTAAGCCTGCACATTGTTGTTAGATATCAGGCGTACCACAGTTGTGTCATCAGCAAACTTTACAATGATGTTAGAGTACAATTGCACAGTCATGCAAGTAGATGGAGTATACCAGTAGACTCAGAACACAGCCTCATGGAGCTCTTGTGTTGAGAGTGAGGGATGACTGGAAATCATAATTAGATTTTAGTAAATGTGTGACTCTAATGGTCAATTTATTACTAAACAAATACAAAACAAAAAATGTACGGTACATTCAAATTTGAATATTAAATGGCATTTGTATATAAACTAAAACATCAGTACATTAGTGCAAGTATTAAGCAGTGCAACGTAAAAGAGCATTGATCGTACAGGTAATGAAAGAATTTCAAGTTTAGTCTCCACTTCTCACTGTGTGAGCCGGGTCAAGTCAGTTAACTTGCATGCATAACAACTGTCTGCTAGTAAATGAGCAACTAGTTTTTGTTTGACTTCTTATTTGGATATGAGTATGTTAATCCTGATATACAAGATAAGTAGGTTTAATAATCTTCCAGTTCTGATCAAAATTTTACGTTATGAAATATATAATTAGTTGTAAATCAAGTGAAAAGGAATATAATGTTTGATGAAAATGACATGTCTTTTCATTTGATCCATAGTTTAATTCTAACCTACATTACACATATCATTAGTAGGACTTTGACATATCTTTAAAGGATTATGTTTTTAACTGTCATTAGACTATCTCAAAGTAATAATAAGTGTGAAAGAAATACTAATAATATATCAGGCAAATCATTGTTAACTTATTCTTTTGCCTGTGATTTACAGTCTCAGACATTTTAGGGAAAAATAACAGTCATGTATAGTACTGTCTAATTTGAATGTTCAATAGTTCATAGCCACCTCCACAACCCCAATGATTGCAAAATAAAAATGTTGAATTGATTGCATACAATTAAATAGCAGATTTATTATATTAGGGAAATTCAGAAGAGCTAAGGATTATAAGGAATAGGATAAGGAATGTAGAGTGGTTCCAGTTTTTTGATGTAAAGAAAAGTAATGCATTCATACATCAATCACTTTTAAAATGTGCACCGTTGTAGCAAAAATTGTGCAGTCTAATTTACAAAAAATAAAATTTGTATTAAAAATTAAGCAATTATAATTTGCATCAGTATATGAAACAAGATACTTCATCAATATTCAAAAAAGATGAATTAAGAAATTAACTGACATCAAGTAAACTGAAACATAGATTTATGAGCAAGCAGTTGGGCAGAAACAAACAAGCCACTAAGCATAGCTGGACCAGAGCTACTGGATGGTCTTTGATCTGAAATCAGAATGGTCCCATAAACATTAGAAGTATGCCAATAAGAAGTGCCAGGAACAAAAAGACCACCACTGGAGAGGAGGTATGCATTAAGTCTTAGAAGTGCTTCAAGGCAGTCTCTAACTGTATATTTAATGATTCAATAGGTGTTGTCATACACGTGCACATGGGAGGCAGCTAAAGGGCTTAAGTAAGGGCAGTTCCAAGTCATACTGGGAGGTGGCAGAGTGCACTGACTCTTTTTCTCCCTTTCCTGCAGACCATTCACAGGAGATTCCACCTGCCCTCTTGACGTCACTTCCGGGACCAAGGCTATGGAAGAAGACCTTGCCAGCTCCGGCCCCTGTGATGTCACATCCGGGCTCGAGCCTATGGTTGAAGACCTTCATGAGCCCAACCCCTTTGACCTCACTTCCTGTCTTTCCCTTTAAAAGCCTCCACCTTTTCCCTATTCCCTCAGTTCTGTTTTGGACTCGGTTTTGTGCACATCAGTGCTGTTATACATTTTGCAACTTTGCAGCCAGGATACCAATATACAGGTGGCTGCCCCAAACCTTTTTATGACTCTTATGTCTGGTTTTTGCGTTAGTGTTTATCCAAACATTCTGTCCAGTTCTCCTAACAAAAGGCTAATTAATCTCTTTATAAAAGCCGCATGTAGAGCTAAATACTTTATACAAGACTCCCATATTAATCATATAAACGTTAAATACAGCTACTGAATAGCAGTACTGCATTTAGATTTACTGCTAAACTATATCAGTAATGGGTAAGGAAGTCATACAAAGAATTAAGTAATCATATACTCCTTAGATTTCCAATAAAAACTAATCATTTGTATTAGGTATTTATTAAATGTTTTTGATGCATTTTACAGCAAGAAAAGTCTCATGATTTAAGTGAAGTACAGTTCCTGAAGGATGGCCCTTTTATCAGAAATGCAGAAACTATAACATGCAGGTTTTTCCATTAAAAACATTAGGAACTTGAACAAGGGTAACTATCATACTTTTTTCCATTTCAAGCTAATACATTAGCATTACTTACCATTTCAATGGAAGTGTGATGAAGATCATGGAAAAACGTGAAAAACTGTCAACACTCCATTTATTTCAGTCATTGATCATAGAGAACATCTGTAACAGAGAGACTATCGTGGTTACACAAAGACTGCATACTATTTGATATTACAGAAGTCAGCACTGGCAGCGGTATTTGATAAAATTATAAAGAGGATGAAATATCACTCCAAACTGATTTAAAAATGCTGTGAATCACAACTGAGAACTATTTCATCATACTATAAACTTGAATAAATGTCTACCAACAAGAAACAGTAAAAGTTACTAACTCATTTTACTCAATCAAAAATACCATCATCATTCGTTCAGTTTGTACCACATTCTGAGCAAGAGGGACTCAGCATGCACTACGCAGAATGGTTTGCAGCACTTCATTCTGTTTCGTTACGGCTTAGCTTCATTCCATAATCTGCCTTTTTCATTTCCTCATTTATTTTTCATTTTGCATGCACATGGCACAGCACAGAAAGGTTTTGTGATTTTAGTAATAACATGCAGATGCAAAATAGTGTTGGCTCTTTAGAAAATAAAATTACGTGCACACCTGACCAACGCACACCCCAGTGCCACTCTCTGGGTTTTGACAAATATAACAACACAGAATAGCAAAAAAAAGCCCCCATGAGTTCTGCAGTCCATCATTTAAGTTAGGTAAAAACCGTATAAGTTCACCTAAAGTGGGAACACAGCATTTCAATGTGGAGAAATAAGTACAGAAATACACAGCCTGACCAAGCTTCCATTTGGAAAAATAAGAAAATGGCACACAGTGAACAGAGCAGGCTGCAGATGAAAAGAACAAGGCTAGAAGGCTGCACATTCACTATGTTTTATGCATATAGCATGCCTGACTGTGTATGAAAACACAGCACTAAAAAGTCACATTTTCTGACTTTTAGTCAGCTTGATGGTGAAACACATAAATGACAGTACCATGACTGAAGCCAGAAGTACCAAAACATGAATGTACTGTATATGAGGTGCCATTTAGGGAAGATAAATCGTATGATTTAAGTATGCATCTGCCATCAAGCCATTATGTTTATATGTGATTCAATATGTGCTGCAAAAGTCAAATGTATGCATCTGCCTCAATACACATAGTAGCATGGGTGACAAATTAAATGTTTATTCTATACAATGCATACATAATTTTTTATTTAATGCTGTGTATGTGTACTGAACCACATACAGTCACAATGGTTTGATGGCAGGCGTGTAGTTGTATCATTTTTATTTCTCTAAATGGTGCCTAATAGCATTCTGACAGGTTTGCCATTATATCAGACACATTTTGTTGCACAATTACATTATTTCAAGCCATAGCAGAACTTAAACATTCAGCTGCCACCTGATGCAATGTCAATGACACTTTACTCAGTACATGTCAAGCAAATCCAACAAGTCAGAAATACATTTTTCAGGTAGACACTGATTTAAACAGAAAAAATTATTTTAAAGCTATTTCTTATTTGGAGAACAAGCCCACTCTAAAAGTGGAGAAAGTCTGAGTATGTAGTAATGGAACTGGTTGAACCTTTCATGGGCTAAGGAAGAAATGTCATAATTAACAGAATTTGCAAGTAACTTTCAATGGCAAAGATGCTACTTGCCAAAAAGACAATTGCTTCACAGTACTGTGGCCCCTGCATTCTCCACCACTAGACAAGAGATGATAAAGGTGGCAGCCACCAGGAGTGTGTAAATGAAATACCAGGTGGGAGAATGCAAACACAAAAAACAAAGAAGTGCATAAAGGCCCACCATGTTGTATTTGCAACAGCTCATAAAAGACCAATTGAATTTGTGATCACTGCTGATACCGACTGCTTTATGATTAGATGATGTTGATGGTTGATGTTTACATACATATATTGTGACACATAACTTTAAATTTTATAGTATTTATGTGAAAAAATATTTGTTTCTACTTTATTGTTTAATTTTATGTGCCCAGCAGAAAGAATATTATCTTTTTGCTTTTCATGGATAAATACTGGAGTGGTTTTAGCGTGCAGCAGTATAATTCTGGAAACTTTTTTTAAACTGAAAATATATGCTGACATTTAAGTAAGAATAAATGCAAACAAAATAATGTGCGTTTTGTGGGAAGGTGGAATGCTGAGCTAATGGGCTACGAGTGAAAACAAAAAGATACAGATGCCAGATGGTGTTGTGTCAACATTTAAGTACCTAAAAAATGGAAGTTCTAGTGTTATAAGAGGTATTACTTACATATGGATTACACAAAAAGCGTCTTGTTATGTGTATCTAGTGCCATGAAGCAGAATGACAATGCAAATGAAATTCTTACTTGTCTGTCCCACACACAGTAGTGACAGTAGTAAAATATAAAGAACAGTCAATGAATACAAATACAGAGAGTGAATGCAACACACCATACAACAGCGCTATTCAATTATAAATTCAACTGGGCCAGATTTTCAAAGTTACTTTTTATACCACAAGTAACTGAAGTAATTTAGTAACAATAATCAAACACTAAAGTACGTGGTTAAAAATGAAGTGTAGAGCTTTGAACACAGATTTAAGTATTGCATGACGATAGAGTGACACCAGTGATCACAACTTCACTATGGCTTCAATAAAAAGTTCCATGGCGTACACCAATTTCACATGCATAGCAGTAAAGCAATATAGGAATAGAACATCAAGCAGTATCCAAGTGAAAAAAATGCATAATTGTTTCTTCTCCCATAACTAGCCACTGATTCTTTTAAACCAATATTGTTTTGAAAAAAGCACTCCATTGAGTATGTTACTGGTACAGTTAAATAAAAATGAATTGTTATGTTTGCATATGAAAGTGATACTGATTTAAAGGTTCTTTTACGAGTCAAATGAACTAAGTCAACTTCTTTCATTTTTACAAACTGTTTACATTATATATCAATTAAATAGTTCTGTGACAAGTTTATTATTAACAGCACTGAAAATGTCAATTACACACAAGTCTGCCAGACATTGTAATTAAACAATTGAGCACTGCACCATAATAACCTGTCAGTTTGGTAATTTGTTTGAATAAATCCAACTCACCTTTCCTTACTGAGCAAAGCAAATATAAAGTGTACCTGTTTCAAGATGAGCACTCATACTTAAAGACCCAAAATGTCAATTCAGCAGAAGGTTTTTTGTTTTAAATTGTTGAAAACTTGTTCTTCTACCTCCATGATGCAATCTACATCCAAATTTGTTCCAGCAACAAGAACATGTGGAAAAATTGTCACCTGAATGAAACAAATCCCCTTGTGTTTTTACTGTTGAAAAGCTCAGTAAGTTACAAGCTATAGATTTTATTTAAAAGTTTTAGCATATTGCTACTTACAGGAGAGACCAGACATTCAAGAGTTCATGTATCAAGCAAAAGAAAAATCTCAGTGATATAGATTGCAGTTCCATATTAAAGTAAACAATTGAGAGATCTTTCTTTCTTTCTTTCTTTCTTTCTTTCTTTCTTTCTTTCTTTCTTTCTTTCTTTCTTTCTTTCTTTCTTTCAGACAGATCATTTGTAACAATGTTTGTGATGTAATACATAAGCAAGTGCCTGCACAGTTGTGAAAGCACACCAGAGATGTTTCAGTATACCCTCTGGAGATGTCGCAACCGATGTGCAACAACATGGCTGGAAAGCTAAGGTCCAACCAGTCGAGGTAGGCTGAAGACGGTTTATTGCCACCTCAACATCCAGGCTACTCCGGGAGTTGGGAGTGCAAGGAGAAGCTTACCAGCAAGCACTGAATGACCTCTCCAGAACTGCTGACAAGGGCAGTCAGTGGCTCTGGCTCAAGAGGAAGAACTCCAGTGGAGCCTCAACTGGGTAGATGGTGTCTTGGGGGTGAGCCTGGGATGCCGGGAATCATTGCTGAACCCTCTGGAGATGATGTGAGCCTATTAGCGATATGTTGAGGAAGGTGGATGCCCACTTGATAACCTAGAAAGGTGCCATCACTCATTTGACAATTCCACAGAATCTAAGCTGAAGGTATCATGCATCCAATTAGGGATATAAACACCTAATCCTATGAAACAGAACATACCTTTAGTGCACTGCCCAAAAATCTCACAAAAGATTACTTGATGCATGTCACTTAAAATTTAAAAGAAGACGAAGGAAAGGAATCAACACCTTCTAACCAAAACAATAAGATACAGTATCTAATTAGCTTAGCTATTCTGATAACAACCATGTCTTCAGTTTTACATTACAGTATCAGCATCTAGAATTCCAGCCTCCAGAAAGCTGTTGACGTGTGCTGAAATTGATCAAACAGAATTAAATATCGAATTGTATACTCAAGAACACAGGTGAGAGTCAAGAGCAAGTGGAAATGTAGCAGTTATGTACTTGAAGTGAAATCTTTGACAGCTTTTAACAGTGCCTGGATACAATATTTGAAAAATGTACCACCAATGAACCAACTGTTCTCTTCTGTAAAACATTTGAGTTACATTCTCCACTCAGATTACCGTTAGCACCCAACATTATACCAGCAAGGAATTATTACACCATTAATCTTTACAAGGTACTAGAAGGCCAAGTGCCAGAGAAGGTATCTGCTGAGTATGTCTAGAGTACTATCTGAAATAAAAAATAAATCACTCACTAGTTGTTCAGTGACAGAAGGTTGACAATCTAAATAAAAAGGCAAATTCCTTTAGAAATGCTGGTCTGCTTCCCCATTGATTTCCCATAATTGTAGCATGGACTGCTAGCAGGACTGATTCAGTATCTAAGGTTGTCTGTACCTAAACAAAGCTCATAATTGATGCCATGGTTTAATGTTCTCTTCCACGAGACATTCTAGACTGGAAGAAGTTTCCCCTTCCATAGATCTGCTTGTCCTAATTCAAATACAGTTAGGTCCATAAATATTTGGACAGAGACAACTTTTTCTAATTTTGGTTCTGTACATTACCACAATGAATTTTAAATGAAACAACTCAGATGCAGTTGAAGTGCAGACTTTCAGCTTTAATTCAGTGGGGTGAACAAAACGATTGCATAAAAATGTGAGGCAACTTAAGCATTTTTTTAACACAATCCCTTCATTTCAGGGGCTCAAAAGTAATTGGACAAATTAAATAACTGGAAATAAAATGTTAATTTCTAATACTTGGTTGAAAACCCTTTGGTGGCAATGACAGTCTGAAGTCTTGAACTCATGGACATCACCAGATGCTGGGTTTCCTCCTTTTTAATGCTCTGCCAGGCCTTTACTGCAGCGGCTTTAAGTTGCTGTTTGTTTGTGGGCCTTTCTGTCTGAAGTTTAGTCTTCAACAAGTGAAATGCATGCTCAATTGGGTTAAGATCAGGTGACTGACTTGGCCATTCAAGATTTTCCACTTCTTTGCTTTAATAAACTCCTGGGTTGCTTTGGCTGTATGTTTTGGGTCATTGTCCATCTGTATCATAAAACACCGCACAATCAATTTGACTGCATTTAGCTGGATTTGAGCAGACAGTATGTCTCTGAACACCTCAGAATTCATTTGGCTGCTTCTGTCCTGTGTCACATCATCAATAAACACTAGTGTCCCAGTGCCACTGGCAGCCATGCACGCCCAAGCCATCACACTGCCTCCACCGTGTTTTACAGATGATGTGGTATGCTTTGGATAATGAGCTGTTCCATGCCTTCTCCATACTTTTTTCTTGCCATCATTCTGGTAGAGGTTTATCTTGGTTTCATCTGTCCAAAGAATGTTTTTCCAGAACTGTGCTGGCTTTTTTAGATGTTCTTTAGCAAAGACCAATCTAGCCTTTCTATTCTTGAGGCTTATGAGTGGCTTGCACCTTGCAGTGCACCCTCTGTATTTACTTTCATGCAGTCTTCTCTTTATGGTAGACTTGGATATCGATACGCCTACCCCCTGGAGAATGTTGTTCACTTGGTTGGCTGTTGTGAAGGGGTTTCTCTTCACCATGGAAATGATTCTGCGATCATCCACCACTGTTGTCTTCCATGGACGTCCAGGTGTTTTTGCGTTGCTGAGTTCGCCAGTGCTTGCTGTCTTTCTCAGAATGTACCAAACTGTAGATTTTGCCACTCATAATATTGTAGCAATTTCTTGGATGGGTTTTTTTTATGTTTTCGCAGCTTAAGGATGACTTCTTTCACCTGCATGGAGAGCTCTTTTGACTGCATGTTGTCTGTTCACAGCAAAATCTTCCACATGCAAGCACCACACCTCAAATCAACTCCAGGCCTTTTATCTGCTTAATTGATAATGACATAACGATGGACTTGCCCACACCTGCCCATGAAATAGCCTTTGAGTCAATTGTCCAATTACTTTTGAGCCCCCTGAAATGAAGGGATTGTGTTAAAAAATGCTTTAGTTGCCTCACATTTTTATGCAATCATTTTGTTCACTCCACTGAATTAAAGCTGAAAGTCTGCACTTCAACTGTATCTGAGTTGTTTCATTTAAAATTCATTGTGGTAATGTACAGAACCAAAATTAGAAAAAAGTTGTCTCTGTCCAAATATTTATGGACCTAACTGTATATAATTTCTTCCCTGTTACATTGTGAGTTAATGTGTCCATTGTTACAATTTGATTGACCTTAGAATTTGTAATAGCCTTTGGAACTAGTGTCTTTTTCTAGATGTGAAGCCACCATATGACAGGAAACTAAAATAAAATGGTTCAAGTTATAAAGCATGACCATGATAATGTTTCTGTAATAATTAATTTGGTATATAAAAGTTAAACCAGTTAGTCAGATTACATGAAAGAAAACAGATGCTAAATGACTAGTAAGAAGTCTTTGGCAAGAGATATTCTACTGCTAAACTGCTTCTGATGTCTGATTGATATCAGTCCCACGTTTTTCTCAGACACCATTATAACTGGAGTATTTTATACATTGTAAGAATCAGACTCTTTAGAAACAAAAATAAGAGTTGGGGAATTGTTCCTAAGAGTCAAGCATGTCATCGTCTTACGGTAGTGCCTTCTTATAATCTCCTTCTAGTAAACTTTTTAAAATTGCAAAGATCACTACCAATTTGTAATCCCACTTACCCACAGTTTGGGCAGCACGGTGGTAGCGCAGCTGCCTTGCAGTAAGGAGACCAGGGTTTGCCTCACGGGTCCTCCCTGTGTGGAGATAGTATGTTCTCCCTGTGTTAGTGTGGGTTTCCTCCAGGTGCTCTGGTTTCCTCCCACAGTCCAAAGACATGTAGGTTAGGGTATTGAGCAATACTAAATTGGCCCAAGAATGTGGATGGGGCACGTCTGTGTGCTCACCCTGCGATGTATTGGCACCTTGTCCAGGGTTTGTTCCTGCCTCACTCATTTTTCTGTCTGGGATAGGCTCTAATCCCCCAACCTGAGACCTTCTTCAGGAATACGTTGGTTAGAAAATGACTGATTTACTCACAGCTATACTCAAACCAGTGTAATTGAAAATTAGGGTGAATGAGGCAAAACCTCCACCTACATATAAAGAAATTATAATTGTATGTCCTGACCTTGAAGATAATGCCATATTCATAACTCAACAGAGTAAGCTGAAAATTATTAAACGTGCCATCCCCATCCCCCAAGCAAAAGCAGACCTGTCACCAGAAACAAGCTGTTGATGAATTGGGATGCTGATGCAGTCATATCAGAAAACACGTTTTCTCATCCCTTGCTTTTTAATGACAGATGTCTGCTGACAACAAAACTACGGTAAGCTCCATTCTTGTTAGTAACAACACAAGAAGGCGAAAATGTGTTTGGTTAAGGAACACAAACACTGGAACACTGGTAAAATATTGTCTTTTCTAATTAATCCTTGCTACCACTGACATGATTGGGAAATTAAAAAAAAATGTTTCAATGTATCCATCCTCTGAGGTGTGAACTATATACGCTGTAGGCTGATGATGGGGTGAAATAATATAGAATGTATCATTTGACGGCATAAATTGTGTCTCTTTAAAGTCTGAGTACTACAAGACACACGGACATCATTACTGAAAGGGCACTTGATAAATAAATACTTTCTTTGAAAAAAAGTGGAACTTGCACTGTCACAGCAGTCGGTACATATTAACAACAGTCAGATATACATAAATTCTACAGAGAATATACCTCCTTATCTTACTATGTAGACTTAATTTTCATAAGCTATTAAAAATTACAACAGAAAACATTGCCTAGATAGAAAATGTTTTGTAACCATACATTTCATAAAGCCTCTGGTAGCTCTCTTTTTATAGCCACAGAATTAGCCCTGTGCTCTGCACATTAGCCAAAATATCATGTGGATGGTGAGAAACATTGTTAATGATAGCCAGCAGCTGAACAAACATCTTTATCTCTGCTCCTTCCTGCAGAGAGTCCAGGCTAGTCCCTTTAACAGAGATGGTCTCTCTGAATTACCTGGCAGGTATGTTGAAAACTCATGTTTTCATGCTACTGACACTTCATATCACTGTGTAATAGATTCATGCTATGACCACCAACTGGAAGAATATCTGAAGAAAAAATTGAGCCTCCTAAAGAAGTCCTGTCAAATTTGAAAGTCCTGGTACACAAGCTTAGTTTCTGAAGTCCAGTTTATATTCTTTTCCAGGTGCACTCCCTGGCACTGTTATAACTATCCACCTTTCAGACTTCTATATTATTTCTACTAAACACCAGTTACACATCCTGTGACTGCAGTGACCTTCTGAATTCAGCATGTATCAGAAGTGTATTTGAAGTAGGGTGTGGTTGGGTAAACAAGAAGGAACCTAGAAGAGATTAAATAGGGTGGTGCCATTGGGAATGTGTTGCTGACCACCCTTTTTGATACATGGTTCTTAAACCTCATATATTTTGGTCTGCCTCTCAAGTGTTCAGTAATGCTAGACACTAAGGGGTCATCTATGTGCATCAACATTTCTCCCATTATTAAATTGAGTAAGATGTTAAAGGAGACAAAGAAGTTACAAAACATGATCTGCCTGATGCAGATAACAGAAGATCCTACACAGCAAACACATAATGGAACTGTCCACCCCAAATGTGCCCAAGGGACTGTTTACACCAGTGTACTATGTTGGCTGAATACAACTCTTTGAAGGCTTGTCCTTATGTGTGAGGATGAAGCTCCAGGTTTATAATGATTTGGTTTGCCAGGGTTACATTTATTTGGCACTGGGACAAAACAGGATGTCTTGTCAGCAAAGGAGCCTTTTTCAGGCAGGAACTCAGAGTGAATATGTGCAAAAGACCTCCATACAGTCCACTGGGTATTATTCTCTGTTCAACCCCATATATCTCTCACATTATTTGGTTGAATTTTGTCCTCTGGTTTTCTCCTGTACATATTTTTGCACTCCCTAATGGTCTCCTTCTCCCTTTAATTCCTTGCTTTAAAGGATTTTTTTTTTATTTTCAATATGCCCTCTAATCAAGGTAGTCCAAGTGATTGAGCTTTTTCAGCATGTTGATTCTCACTGCCACCAAGGTAGGAAAGTCTTGGTAATGTTCCAGCAATGTGACAGCAAATTCAGCTAAATGCATAAGATTTCTCATTCACCCGTAAATAAAGACTGTTCTTAGGGCAAATAACTGTCTGTTTCAGCATATTCTGTAAAAGACGCTCTGATATTCATCTTCTGCACAAATGCACAAGCAATAAATATGACTACTGTAATATACCTGTGGGAACCCAAAACCAGAGAGGTCAAGCTTGTCCTAATTTTAAAGCCTCATTATACATTTCCTTGCGAATACTAATGCAGTTGGAGAAAGCCACAATGTACAAAGTGACTCTCTGAATTTTCAGTCAGTTATATTTTCACTATTTTTTTAAATTGTCTTTTCCAAATTAAATTATAAATTCCTCTTATATTTTTGCCTCCTTAACTTTTCTGCACTCCCTATCGTAAACCATAAGGAAGCAATGCTTTGTTTTCATTTTATATTACATTTCTATTAATTGGTTTTTAAAGCTATGGTTTTTGCTGTGAATTTTGCTATATAAAATAAAGATTGATTCATTCATTTTATATTATACATAAAGTACTATAGAGAACTGAAGATCAGGCTTTATTTTTTCTGTTTTATAATGAATTAAAGTGCCAAAAATAGGCTCCTCATCTGACAGGCAAGCTAATTAAAATTAGTAGGAAAAAGTTCAAATTTCCTACAAATACACTATATTCGACACTGCTGCTGTCACTTGTGATTGAATGTAAAATTTGCAACTTTTTGTTGGCTAAGGGAAACAAAATGACTTTGTGTTGTAATTCTGTCAAAAAATCCACTTGAAATGGGCCAGCAGTGCTGTCCTTTGACAGCAATGTCCTATTGAGGAGATGAGAACAATTTCCTTAACTCCGTTGCTGTACAGATCAATAAGAAACTGATAAGGCAGACGTTTCCTTCAGATACATGGCATAATGATGAGCTTTGACATATCATGATTCTGATTTTAATTACCTTGGGAAAGTAGCTGGAATCAGATAAATCTAAAAAAAAGTGCTGCATACAGAACAAGATGTCAGCCACCACTAACTGTCATGTTGAAATGTTCTATATAAAAATAAAAAATATAGATTGGTTGTTATCACACAATATTGTGTCCTATGGGCAGAAAAGTAGATTTAAAATAAATGACTGAGTACAAAGTTCACATCACTCTTAAGGCCCAGAGGTTTAATTGTTAATAGCTTTTACCACAGGATCAATAATGAAAAATCCTGTTTAAACTGATTATTCCATTTTAAATTAACAAGCCTTGGGAGAGAGGCTTGTGTTAGTGGGATAACTGTTTTCTGCTGTTAACAAGATATTGCTACTATCTGTAGTACATATTGAATCAAATCATGAAAAATACAGGGCAGCTTTTTAACATGTTTAGTACAAAGCAGTTTGTAGAAAGCAGAGACCATGGAGAAGGGGCTTTTTAAATCCAATTATTATTACTGTTCGGCAGACACCTCTATCCAAGGTGAATTGCAGCATTTGAGATACAAATGGTTATATTTCTTGAAGCACAGGCAGTTGAACTGACTTGCTCATGGTCTCATAGTGTTAGGATTTAAACCCACAACCTCAGGGTCTGAAGTCCAGTTACATGATACATCATTTGATGCATCAGTGATAGGACCTAGCGTCACAGGGTGTATCGGGTCTTTCAAACGATCATACACCCTCATCCAGGCAACCTAACTGAGGTTGATCAGACCTCAGCCTGCATACAAGCGGCTTAGTACAGACTCGACAACTCTCCTCCAAAGCCTTAACCACTATGCTACAACATCATTCCCTTTATCTCCTTTCTCTGATTGTACTTATTATGATTTTAGCACCAAGTAATGTTTTCTTTAGTGAAATAAATGTTTGCTGTTAAAATTTAAGTAATCTATTTTGTAAAAAAAATCCTGGGACGAGATGATACTTTTTAGCCTGGGACGAGACATGATCTTTTCAGAGAGATACTTTCAAGTCCTGTGAGACGAGACCTTGTGCCAAGAGATTTAACCACACCCGGGGCTGGAAATAAAAGACAAAGAGTAGATGACAAAGTAGAATGTCGTAAAGAGGTTCAAAAATGTTGGCACGAAACATATGCAGAGCAGGTTAGTGATAATGAAAGTACTAAAATTCGAAAGTCTAAAAAAAATGATAGTAAAGATTGCATTAGCACAAACAAATGGAAATTATTCATTGGTGAAATAACAAAACAGCAAAAAGAGATCAAATATATTGTTTGGATTTAAACTTTAAGTCGGAGACTTAGGGGTCTGCACTGGCAATCGGAAAGTTGCCGGTTCGAATCCCGTAAATGCCAATAGGGACTCTGCTCTGTTGGGCCCTTGAGCAAGGCCCTTAACCTGCAATTGCTGAGTGCTTTGAGTAGTGTATAAATAAATGCAAAGAATTATTAATTTCTGTTGCCATCAGGGAAAAGTAGTGTTTCTTCCCAATGAAGAGGCGTATCCGCGAGAATTAAAAGATTTTTGTTTGGTGAAAGTGAAATCTACATACGCGAGTGGCAGAGATGTGAAGTGGCTGGCGAGCAGCGTAGGCTAGGGGGTTGGCGAGCAAAGCGAGCAGGGGCAAAGCCCCCTAGTAATAATAATATTAATAATAATTCATTGCATTTATATATCGTTTTCTCACTACTCAAAGCACTACACTGGGGAGCCACTTCAACCATCCCTACTGTGCAGCATACACCTAGATGATGTGATGGCTTGCCATTCTGCGCCAGTATGCTCACCACACAGTAGCTGCTAGATGGTGAAGTGGTAAGAGAGAGGGACAATTAGAGATATGGAATGATTTGGGGGCCATAATGACTAGGCCGTGGTGGGCAATTTTATGCAGAACATCGAGATACACCCTACTCTTTACAAAGGATGCCAAGGGATCTTTTATGACCACAGAGTGTCAGAACCTCAGTATTACGTCTCACTCAATGGATGGCACCATTTTCACAGCAGTGTCCCCATCACTGAGGTGGGGCATTGAGGTTCATATTCAGACAACAGGGTAGGCACCCACTGGTGGCCTCACCAACACCTATTCAAACATCAACCCAAGCTTTTCTTAGTTGGTCTCACATCCAAGTACTAGCCAGGCCCAAACATGCTTAGCTACAGGTGGATTACCTGTTTTCTGAAGCACACATGGTATGGCTGGTGAGAAAGTACACTCGGTATCAATGTTTTGCGTTTCTAGAGTTTTTATTGTGTCATTTTTTTTAATGAAATCATTAGAAGAGAAAAGTGTTCCTAAAGCATGATGATGATATGTAAGCATCAGTGACGATTAGTGTTTAGTGAATTTGCTTTGCCTCAAGTTCGGCAAAACGGCAGAAATGTTAGGTAATTTCGATTAACTTTGTGAAATGCATTGAAATCAATAGGGGCAGAAGAAACTGAATTAGTTTGGAGTGGATTATAATAATACAATAGTTTTTAAAGGGTCCCTGAGGGATATGAAAGCATCTGCCAACTATGCTGGACTGATTATTGTGGCCAAAAATGTGACCAGAGCTGAGAGCCAGCAGTGTTAACAAATACGCCACCATGCCTGCAAGTGTTAAAATTATATTTCAAGTCCAATATACTCCAAGTCCTTTATATATCTCTCTCTCTGTATCCTGAGTTCTTATATCTATGACTAACTAGCAAAATACCCGCGCATCGCAGCGGAGAAGTAGTGTGTTAAAGAGGTTATGTAAACATATATACAGTAATCCCTCCTCCATCGCTGGGGTTGCATTCCAGACCCCCCCGCAAAAGGTGAAAATCCGCGAAGTAGAAACCATATGTTTATATGGTTATTTTTATATTGTCATGCTTGGGTCACAGATTTGCGTAGAAACACAGGAGGTTGTAGAGAGACAGGAACGTTATTCAAACACTGCAAACAAACATTTGTCTCTTTTTCAAAAGTTTAAACTGTGCTCCATGACAAGACAGAGATGACAGTTCCGTCTCACAATTAAAAGAATGCAAACATATCTTCCTCTTCAAAGGAGTGCGTGTCAGAGAGAGAGGCAGAGAAAAAAAAGCAAACAGTCAAAAATCAATAGGGCTGTTTGGCTTTTAAGTATGCGAAGCACCGCTGGACAAAGTAGCTGTGAGGAAGGGAGCAAGCATTTTTCAGCATTTTTTAGAGGAGCGTCCGTATCCTCTAGGCCAATATGCGAACAGCCCCTCTGCTCACACCCCCTCCGTCAGGATCAGAGAATGTCAGAGCAAGAGAGAGAGGAAAGCAAGCAATCAAAAATCAATACGTGCTGTTTGATCTTTTAAGTACTCGAAGCACCATGCGGGAAGCATATCGCTTGCAAAGCAGCCACGTGTAAGCCCAGCAAAGAAGTGAGCACTGTGAAGGTAATCTTTCAGCGTTTTCTGAGGAGCGGCTGTGTCCTCTAGGTGTGCGAACAGCCTCCGTGCTCACAATATATTTGAGGAGTTTTATTTAATACATAATACGCGCTGTGGTTGGGTAGCTTCTCAGCCATCTGCCAATAGCGTCCCTTGTATGAAATCAACTGGGCAAACCAACTGAGGAAGCGTGTATCAGCAATTAAAAGACCCATTGTCCGCAGAAATCCGCGAACCAGCAAAAAATCCGCGATATATATTTAAACTAGCAAAATACCCGCGCTTCGCAGCGGAGAAGTAGTGTGTTAAAGAGGTTATGAAAAAGTAAAGGAAACATTTTAAAAATAACGTAACATGATTGTCAATGTAATTGTGTTGTCATTGTTATGAGTGTTGCTGTCATATATATATATACATACATATACACATATATTATATATATATATATATTATATAGATATATATATATATACACATATATTATATATATATATATATATATGCACATATTATATATATATACACACATATATATATATATATATATATATATATATATGTGTATATATATATATATATATATATATATATACACACACACACATATATATATATATAACTAGCAAAATACCCGCGCTTCGCAGCGGAGAAGTACTGTGTTAAACAGGTTATGAAAAAGTAAAGGAAACATTTTAAAAATAACGTAACATGATTGTCAATGTAATTGTGTTGTCATTGTGTTGCTGTCATATATATATATATATATATATACATACATATACACATATATTATATATGTATTATATATATATATATATATACACATATATTATATATATATATATATACACATATTATATATATATATATATATATATATATATATATATACACACATATATACATATATAAGTGTGTA